>NC_081417.1:122804212-122917804 GCF_949786415.1 Peromyscus eremicus | reverse complement strand
CATAAACTGCCTGCCAAGGGAAGCTACAGACAGTACTGAGCGCCAACCCAAGAAAGCTGCCATGTGGACTACAAGGCTGTAGGCAGGAATGGATGGCCCAACCCATTGAAACCATGACCTTCACAATGCCTAGGGTGCCACACATCAGGATTTATTGTTTACCCTACAAGTTTTGGTCTTGCTTTGGTCCTCAACCCTCCTTGCTCTTTTCCTTCTCTACCCTTTTGGAATGGGGATATTTAACCTGTGCCACTGTATCTAGGAAGTTTGTAACTTATTTTGCCTTGAATCTCAAAGATTTTGGACTTTTTCTTTTCTGTAATGCTGGGGGGGGGGGGTTTGCAAATCCTGGGCCTTGAACAAGTTAAGCAAGTGTCCTACCACTGAGTTACATCATCAGACCTGAAATTGGATGTTTTCAAAAATAGTTTTTCTTGCCAAGCAGTGGTGGCACATGCTTTTATTTCCAGCACTTGGAAGCAGAGGCACATGGATCACTGAGTTCGAGGCCAGCCTGGTCTACAGAGACTTTCAAGACAGCCAGGGCCACACAGAGAAACCCTGTATTGGAAAACAACAACAAAAATTCTTAGATTTATTTATTTTTATATCTATGAGTGTTTGCCTATATACATATATATATATATATATATATATATATATATATATATATATATATATATGTGTGTGTGTGTGTGTGTGTATGTATGTGCACCACATGCATGCCTGGTACCACAGGAAGACAGAAGAAGACATCAGGTGCTCTGGAACTGAAGTTACAGACCACACTGAGTCACCATGTTGGTGCTGGCAATTGAACCCAGGTCCTCTGCAAGAAAAGCAAATGTTTTTAACTGCTGAGCCATCTCTCCAGTTCCTTAGACTTGGATTTTTAATGATGGGATATTTAGGACTAGGGATTTAAGAAAAAAGACATTTTGCATTTTGAGATGGATATAAACCTTTCTTGTTTGTTTTGTTTTTCAAGACAAGGTTTCTCTTTGTAGCCCTGGCTGTCCTGGAACTTGCACTGTAGACCAGGCTAGCTTCAAATTCAGAGATCCACCTGCCTCTGCCTCCCAATTGCTAGTATTAAAGGCATGTGCCACCATGCCTGGAGGATATAAATCTTTCTAACCCTGGAACACAATACTACAGTTGAAACTTCCTCTAAAGGCCTGTATGTTAAAGACGTGTTACTTTCTACCTAAATATTATTGAGAGTAGTAGAAACAGTTTTAACAGGCAGAACCTAATGAGAAGTCTTCTATCAGTGATGACATGCTTGTTTTTTGGTTTTTGGTTTTTTGGGGATTTTTGTTTTGTTTTGTTTTGGGTTTTTTTGTTTTGTTTTGTTTTGTTTTTTAAGACAAGGTTTCTCTGTGTAGTCTTAGTGCCTGTCCTGAATCTCGCTCTGTAGCCCAGGCTGGCCTCAGACTCACAGAGATCCGCCTGGCTCTGTCTCCTGAGTGCTGGGATTAAAGGCGTGCGCCACCACTGCCTGGTCAGTTTCTCATTTTTATAGATAGAGAAGGGAAGCCTGCCCACCTTCAAGAGTGAAACAGTGGCAAAGCCAAAACTGGACCTTGAGATTTTTAACGATTGACCTAGGTTATTTTCACCACATGTGGCTAATAGAGCACTGCTGGGATTAAAGGCATGCGTCACCATGGCCCGGCTAATGATATGGTTCTTAAAGAAAAGGTAAGATACCAGCACCTTCCTTCTCTTACTATGAAGTTTTACAGCATATTGTTGATACAGTATGCTGTCTCCCCATAGGCTCAGAAGCAACAGATCAAGAACTGAAACTCTAAAACTGTGAACTAAAATAAAATATTTCTTCTTCTAAATTAATTATCTCATGTATTTGTTCCAATACAGAGAAATGACTAACACTATACAAATCTAGCAATTTCACTTTTGGGTATATACCCAAAAGAACCAAAAGCAAAGAAAGGTCTCTAGAAGATATATCTGTATTTCCATGTTGCATTATTCATAAAAGCTAAAACATGGAAGCAACACAGGTGAACTGAAAGGAAAACCTAAGTGGTGGTGGCACACACCTTTAATCACAGCACTAAGGAGGCAGAGGCAGGAGGGTCTCTGTGAGATCAAGCCCAGCTTAGTCTTCAGAGCAAGTTCCAGGACAGCCAGGACTACACAGAGAAACTCTGTCTTGAAAAATAAAAGGAAAGAAAGGAAGGAAGGAAGAAAGAGAGGGAGACGGGGAGGGGGGGGAGGGGGGAGGGGGGAGGGGGGAGGGGGGGAGGGAGGGAGGGAGGGAGGGAGGGAAAGGAAAATGTGTAATGCCTGTGTAATGGTATGTAATTCAGTCTGAAAAACAAAGGCTGAGGCAACTGAGACAGTGCACAGGTAAAGGTCCTTGCTCCAAGCTGATGATCTTGAGCTCAATCCTTAGGACCCACATGGTAGAAGGAGAGAACAGACTCCTGCAAGGCATCCTCTGACCTCTACATACCAGGCATGCACAGGACCCACACACATATACAACACTAAATCAATGTAAAAACAAGCAAATTGTGTAATATCCTATAATGTGGATTAACTTTAACCACTCTGTGCTAAGTAAAATAAGCCAGTCACAAACACACATACACTTTATGATTCCACTCCTATGAAGTATTAAAAAAAGAACATAAAATGGTGGTTATCAGGGGTAAAAGAAGGAAAAAAACATGAAGTAATTTTCTTGTTTTGGGGGTGGATTTTTTTCAAGACAGGGTTTCTCTGTGTAGCCTTGGCTGTCCTGGAACTAAATCTGTAGAGAAGGGGCTGGAGAAATGGCTCAGAGGTTAAGAGCATTGACTGCTCTTCCAGAGGTCCTGAGTTCCATTCCCAGCAACCACATGGTGGCTCACAACCATCCGTAATGAGATCTGGTGCCCTCTTCTGGCCTGCAGTCATACATGTATACATAATAAATCTGTAGAGAAGGCTGGCCTCAAACTCAGAGATCCACCTGCCTCTGCCTCCTGAGTGCTGGGATTAAAGTTGTAGGCCACCACCACACAGCTGAAGTAATTTTCTAATGAGTATAGAACTTCCCATTTTATAAAATGAAAAATATTCTAAAGATAGACATGGTAATGATGGTACTATACTATTGATGACTAAATACAGAATTTATCCCTGATGAATCAGAATTAACTTCACTAACAAAATACCATAAACTATTAACTTAAACTCAGGTCATCCTCAACTATACCGTATGTTTGAGCTAGCCAGGGCTAGATGAGATCCTGTATTTTTTTTAAAAAGTAATTTTACAAAGAATTCAAATTTTATGACTGTTTTATTACCATCTCAAAATTTTTTAAGCTGTACAGTTGGTTTACCCCAATTTTTTAAAAGAAAATAAAGGCTAAAAAATCACATATCTTAAAAAAAAAAAGTTTACCATACAGATTATAGAAAGAACTCTTGAGGCTGGAGAGACGGCTCTGTTAATGAGATCCTTGCTGTTCTTACAAAGGACCCAGGTCCAGTTCCCAGAACCCACATAGTAGCTCATAACCAACTGGAACTCTAGCTTCAGGGAATCCAATGTGTCCTTCTGGCCTCCACAGGCTCCTACATGCCACTATAAAGTCTGTAACTGGGGCTGGAGAGAGAGATGGCTTAGCTGCTAAGAGCGCTTGCATTTCTTTCAGAGGATCTAATTCAGTTCCCATCACCCATGTATGGAAATGCCAACTCCAACTCCAGGGATCCAACGCCCTTTTCTGGATAGACAGGCACACAAAAGCCACACATACATATACAAGTAATAAAATATATCTTTTAAAAAGTAAGTCTGTAGCTGGGTGTGGCCACACTTACCTTTAATCCCAGCACTGGAGGCAGAGGCAAGCAGATCTCTATGAGTTAGTGGCCAGCCTGGTCTACAAAGCAAGTTCTAGGACAGCTAGGTCTACAAGACAAACTCTTACTCCAAAAGCCAAAAAAGAAAGGAAGGGAAGAAGGGAGGGAGGAAGGGAGGGAGGAAAGGAGAGAGGGAGGGAGGAAGGGAGGGATGGACAGAAAAAGGAAGGAAGGAAGCCAGGCAGGCAGGCAGGCAGGCAGGCGCAAGCAAGCACAACAATATCAAGTGACAATAAGGATGTGGAGAATCTAAAACCCCACACACATTGCTCCACTCAACTTAATGTAACAGTCTAACCAATTTGGAAAACCAGCAGTTCCTAACAAAAATGAACATAAATATAACAAAACTTTCAGAACCTTCGCTCTTAAACATACAGGCAAGAGAAACCAAGCCTACATTGATTAAAAAAAAAAAAAAAAAAAAAACCTGGAAACTACCCAAAGGTCCATCAAATGATGAATAGATAAAATACAATTTTGTGCCTTCATAGACTGAAATACTATTTCTGCACAAAGAGGGACGAAGGAGCTGCCTACATAATACTGTATGGGCAAACCTTAAAAACATTAAGCTTGGTGGAAGAGGATAGACATATACTGTGTGACTGCAGTTATATAAAATGTCCAGAACAGGCAAATCTCCAGAGAAAGTTTAGTGGTCAACAAAGGAGTAAGAGGAAGAAATGAGAACTGTTAATGAGTAGAGTTTCTTTCTGGGATAATGAAAATATTAGGAAATAAAACTCTTGCAATGGTTATACAACCTTATGACTATACTAAATTGTACATACCATTAACCTGTAGTGTTTTTGGTTTTGTTTTTTTGTTTTGTTTTTACAC
Organism: Peromyscus eremicus; assembly: GCF_949786415.1. Lineage (NCBI taxonomy): Eukaryota > Metazoa > Chordata > Mammalia > Rodentia > Cricetidae > Peromyscus > Peromyscus eremicus. Next base: position 122,913,073 of record NC_081417.1, on the reverse strand, counting down.
ACACACACACACACACACACACACACACACACACACACACACACACACACACGAGACACATGAATGCAGTACTAGAGGAGGCCAGAAGAGGGCACTGATCCCACGGACCTGGAATTACAAGTGGTTGTGAGCCCACTGATATGGGTGATTGGAACTGAACTTAAGTCCCCCAGAACAGCAAACTCTCTTATTCACTGAGCCATCTCTTCAATCCCATGAATTGAGTATTTATTCATTTATTTATGTTTTTTTCTCAAGACAGGGTTTCTCTGTGTAGCCCTGGCTGTCCTGGAACTCGCTCTGGTGACCAGGTGGGCCTTGAACTCAGAGATCCACCTGCCTTTCCCTCCCGAGTGCTAGGATTAAAGATGTGCACCACCATCACCCGGCTGAATTGGGTTTTTAAAAGGTAAATGTATGGTACTATAAATATATCAAGAAGGGGGGTACATTCCGTTAGCCATCAGAGCATAGAATTTCACATATCACGTAGATACTGCAGTATAGTACAGTAGAAAAAGAGAAGAAAAGATACTGTATCAATATTATTACAAAATCAGTTTTGAGGGTAGGCAAGATGACTTAAATGGTAAAGGTGTTTGCTGCCAAGCCAAAGGCCTCAGTTCAGTCCCTTGGCCCCACACAATGGAAGTAGACCACCAACTCCCACAAGTTGTCCTCTGACCTCCATACATGCATTATAGCAGGTATACACAATAAATATATAAATTATTTTTTAGAACAGTTTGACTCTAAGACCCTTCACAAGATGTGTCCATAGGAACAGGATGATGGCTCAGCAGGTAAAGGTGCTTGCCACCAAGCTTGACAACCTGACTTCAATCCCTAGAACCCACATAGTGGAAGGCAAGAACTGATTTCCACAAGTTGTCCTCTAACCTATAGACATACACACATACCCATAAACACACACACACACACACACACACACACACACACACACACACAGGAGGGGGGAGAAATTCTTTAAAAAACTGAAAGCTAGCCAGGCATGGGGGTTATGTAAAATTTAAAAATGCAAGCTATTGGGAAAAAAAAAAATGTGGGCTGAAGTGATAGCTCAGTTCCCAGCCTCTATGCCAAGTAGCTTTAACTGCCTGTAACTTGAGTTCCAGGGAATCTGAAGCCCTCTTGTGGCATCCTCAGGTACCCACATTTCTGTGCACATACCTACACAGATGCATGTAAGTTAAAAATAAAATAAACCAGCTGAGTATGATAGTACACGCCTTTAATTCCAGCACTCTGGAGGCAGAGGCAGAGACAGGTGGATCTGAGTCTCAGGCTGGGCTACACAGTGAGATCCTGTCAGGAAGGAAGGAAGGAAGGAAGGAAAGGAATGAAGGGAAGGAATGAAGGGAAGGAATGAAGGGAATGAAGGGAAGGAAGGAAGGAAGGAAGGAAGGAAGAAAGAAAGAAAGAAAGAAATCAATCCTTTGTGTGTGTGTGTGTGTGTCCATAGTTTGATTACCATTGAGTACTCTAAAAATCTACACATGACTTGCACTTAATAGTTAATGAGTAGCTGATTTGAACAATCAAAATCATTTAAATTACAGTGACTAACAAAATTCAATTAGGTTTATTTATTCTGTATAATTCATACTTTCTGTACTTACAAAATATTTTTGACACCTTGTGACTATACAGAATACACTTTACACACTACATGTGACACTCATAACATGGGCGTACTGGTGAGGTACTCTGGCTCAAGGACAGTCTCAGATCAAATCCCAACTCTGCTGCAAACTAGATGTGAGATTTTGTACTTAACTCTTCTATATCTCCTTTCCTCACCTGTAAATGAGAGTAATATAAAAGATGGTTGTGAGCCGAGTTAATTTTCTAAGATATTGAGATAGTAACATGTACAAAGTATTATGAACTCTCTTTCTCTATATATCAAGTATCAATTAAAATTATGAGACTTGTATAATTAATAGAAAATATCATTTGCTTTTTCCTTCAATGAAAGGGACTAAACCCAGAGTCTTACATATGTTTTACACTAACTTCTCCCTGGTTTCTTAAAATTAGGGGTGTATGTGTGTGTGTGTGTGTACATGCATGTGCCACAGCACAAGAATGGAGCTCAGAGGACAACTTTCAGGACTTGATTCTCTCCTGTATCACAAGTATCCCGGGGATCATACTCAGTTGTCAGAAGTGGCAGTAAACACCTTTACCCACTGAGCCAGCCCACCAGCCTTCCCTAGATTTTTTTAAGTACAAGATGTTTTGTACAGAGTTAGTCTTTACTCATATTTACAGGTGAACACTAAGCTTGCATAGTTTTCCTCTTGCAACTAACTCACAGTTCCCAATGTCCTAACCTACTGCTTTCTAGTGCTAAACTAGAAAATTGTAAGTTATTCCAAGTCAAAAGAATGAAAAACTTCCTTACAGGTCACAGACTCTATCAGTAAGGAAGCCAAGTGGAAAAAAAAACACTGGAGTAGAAGTCACAAAACATTTCTAATCACAGCTCAAAACATTGCCTCACATGATGATCTCAATTAAAGATTTAAAGTTGTTTTCAAAACTTGTCTTAGTATAGAGCACAAATAGAAATGTTTGTTAAAGTAAATGAATGAATGAATAAATATCAACCTTACGCGGTTTTCTCTTTTATAAAACTGAGAAAATATTCACTAGATCTGATAAGCAAATGACATATATATATATACATATATATATATGGAATAGAGATCTGCTTTGAAATTTGTTACTCCATGTTCTTCAGCAAATAACTTCTGTGAGTCAGATTCCTGTTATAAACAGTTTTCATAGGTTTTAGGTAATCAAGTAAAAAAAGTACATAAAGTCTTAGTACAGTGCCTAGAAAGAGAATAAGTAGTCTAATAAATTTTTTCCTCTCCTTCAATACAGATTATTGACATACAATAAGAAAATTTTATATGAATATAATGTTGAAAATATTAACTCAATGAAAAAGTTTGAATTGTTAATATATGCATTTAAGTATCTTTTCTTTCCTTTTTTTTGAGGATTGAAGAAGCACTTGGGACATGCTGGTTTTTAAACTTCCCTAGGATTCTAGACCTAAAAGAATTAATTTAGAAGTATGTAAGCTTTCCTAAGTCCTCTACATTACTGTTTTGTTTTTTTAAATCCACATATCCTACTGGGAACTACAAACTACAGTGTCCCTTGCGTTGCCTGCTTTAGGTCTTCACAGAACTGTTTGATCTTTCTGTGTATGTTTGGGTGTTATGCTGGAGATTAAACCCAGGACTTCATACATACTCCAAGTGCTCTACCACTCAGCTAGATCCTGAATCCTAGTTTTTATTTTTAAAAAAACATTCTTCTAACTACAGATGACACCAATTTTCTTAACATTTTATTAATCAAACATTTGCAATTTTACCTGGAAAAGAACACATCTAACTTAATTCTGTTACATCCAAATATTCATTTGTTTGTTTGTGGGTTTTTGTGGGTTTCTGTGACTTGGAATTTTTGTTTGTTTGTCTGTCTTTTAAACTGAATCTCACTATGCCTCCCTGGTGAGCCTGGAACTCACTATGTAAACCAGGCTGCTCTTAAACCCACAGAGATCCACCTGCCTCTGCCTCCAAGCACTGGAATTAAGTCAGGTAACACCACACACAGCTAAAAATGGTGATAACAAAATTTATTAGCATCAATGTTTACAGATTAAGTCTTGAATGTTTTGTTTCCCTGAAACCAAATCTTTTCATAGTGAATAAAATCAAACACTTTTTTCTATCCACACATCCTTACTTGACTCTATAAAGAACAAAATATAATCAACACTTATGTATGTCAAGGTTAATTTTGAGGTTAAAAAAAGAAAGTTCTCTAATTACCTTTACTAAAATGAACATGCTATCAGAGTAAATAAAAATCATCTTTAAATGGCCGGGCAGTGGTGGTGGTGCACGCCTTTAATCCCAGCACTCAGGAGGCAGAGACAGGCGGATCTTTATGAGTTCGAGGGCAGCCCGGTCTATAGAGTGAGATCCAGGAAAGGCACAAAGCCACACAGAGAAACTCTGTCTTGAAAAACAAAAAAAAAAAAAAAAAAAAAAATCATTAAGCACTTTCTTATAAAATAGGACTATTTATAATTGCAGTCATAAAATTTTATTTTAAAGCCTAAATTTAAAAGGCAAAGTACTATTCTAACTAAATTAACAAAATCAGATGTAATTCTAGGGATTAGAGTTTACAATTTGAAGCATGTTTATATGTTTCTGATAATACCTGTTGACTTTCTTTGTGGTTACATGTTCACAATACTTAAAACATGAAATGTCGTTCACTTTCACTTCCACTTTTAGATTCTTTCAAGGAAGCCTTACTTTTTTTTCATTTTCTACACTAGCAAAATGAAACTATGCAAAAAGAACATTTTATCTAAGAGTTTGGGGTAACTTTCTTTTGTTTATAATAATTTTTTAAAACAAGAAACACTTAAAACTTATCTTCCCCAATATATATGGTTTTTAAATCCTCTGTATAATTTGTTTATAAAGGCATCACAGGGCACACTGTACTCTAGTGAGTTGTCTTAAGTAAAGCTATATAAAACAATATTTCATAGTTTTACAGTTGTGACTAAGTAGTAGGATGCAGTGTGCACTATATTTCTAAGGGGATACACATGGGCTCTGAGTAAAGAAAATGTTAATGCATACAGACAACATTTTTATTTAAACCTTCCCACAATTCAACAATTGGGAATGGCATTTTCTCTAAATTATCAGATCCACTTGGGATTATCCAATTTTATTAGCTAGTAGTTATTCCTTCTAAAAGGAACAAGGAATGCTGTTTCACCAAGTGTTTTAAACATGTTCCTGCTACAAGGACGAGGAGGGAGCGAGGGAAGTCTACAGTATGAAAGGTTATATGACCTAAGCGAGCTAATTACTAAATGCATGCCAACAATACACAATTCAAATTGCATTTCTAGACACTAAGATTACAAAAGATCGTAGAATGTCAAATGTTTAAGGAATTATTTTTGTATCAAAATGAAGAAACATGGTATACTGAAATTAAGATCTCCAACAAAGTACAAGAATCGTCTGATTTAAAGTTTGATATTCTTCTAAAAAAAAATGTTTAACCAACGTTAAAATAACAGTAATTAATCCCATTCAGGTACTGACTAGAAATCCCGCTGCTTCTCTGAGGTCTAACCACCTCATTCTTTTGTAATCCTGATATCAAAAGGATCAGAAACCACTTGCGGAGGCGTGCGACACACTGGGGAAGTGCTGTCTGTTTACAAATACGAATCTCACAGTTACCCACGTCAAAAGCGCGCATTACCACCATTCGACTGGGGGGCGGGGGGGGGGGGGGTGGACAGAGAGACGGCGGGCGAGCAGGAAACGAAATCCACACCAGCCTACCTCTGCCTTCTCCCTACGAGGACGAGCCCAGAAAAGAAAAAGAAGAAGAAAAAAAAAACCACCCAACTGTTTTTGTGTGTGTGTGTTTACATGTGCGGACAGACATCTACACAGGGTGAAAGAAAAGGCGCACATTACAGAGACACACACCGGATCTAAGACAAGGCTAGACCGATCCCGTTAACTCAGATCCTCCTAGCCCGTCTACAACAGGTTTCGGTGGCCCGGGCGGGCGGGCGGGACCCCCCCCCCCCCAAACCCTCCCCAGGCTGCCCAGGCCGCCTTCTCTACTTCCCTCCTTCCCTCCGCTTTCCCCCTGGGACACTTGAAGCCCGTTCCAGCCCGAGAAGGCAGAGCCAGGCAGGGCCCCACGGGGGGCGGCGGCGACGCGCTCCCGCGGCCCCGACACCTGCGGGAGGCGCCGCACCTGAAGCGGGGCGGGGGGCCGGCGGGGAGGGGGGGGGTCCTCCCGGCTCGGCCGAGCACACCCCCTCGGCAGCCCGCGCAGCGCGGCGGCCCGAAGCTCCGTACCTGCGAGGCCCGCGAGCTACAGGCGCGCGCGACGCCTCCTCATCTCAGAGGCTCCGGCTCCCCCTCCGCCTCCCGCCGCCGCCGCCGCCGCTGCTGCCGCCCCCGCCGCCGCCGTCGCCGCCGCCGCCGCCGCCGCCGATGGAGGCCAGGACACGACGAGCTCAGGACTCCACCGCCATGTCCGCCGCGCCGCGAACTGCATTGTGGGGGGGAAGGGACGGGGAGGGGGAGGAGGAGGGAGCGAGAGAAAGAGGAGGACCCGCTGAGGGGAGGGGGCTGAGGGAGAGTGGCGGCGCCGGCAGGAGGGGGGAGGGGAGCCGGCGACGCGCCCCCGACTGGGGTCCCCGCAGGGGTGGGAGGAGATGGGCCGCGGGAGGCCCCGGAGCTGAGCCTCCCCAGGGCCGGGTTCAGGGGCGCCCTCCCCTTCAGTTGTGGGGATCCCCCTCCCCTCCCCGCCACCAGGCACCCGTCAAACCTGGGCGGGGGAGGGGGGAGGCCGCGAGTGGGGGCCGGGGGGAGGGGCTACGCTCCGAGGCTCGTGGCGGTCGCCCGGAAACAATGGGGAGGGGATCGCGGTGGGAGGACGGCGCGCACACACCCGCGCTGAGGAGAGCGGGCGAGCGGGCGAGCGGGCGGGCGGGCGGGTGCGCGCGGGCTCTCGTCGGCGCCCGGAGCTGGGGGCGGGCCGGGTTTCCCCCCCCCCCCCCGCCCCCGGGAGGAGGGAAGGGGTCGGCGCTGACCCGTGCGCGCGCGGCCCGCGGGCTGGAGCTGGCCTGCAGGGAGAGGGTCCTGCGGTCCAGCACGCCGGCGCCAGGGAGCGGCGCGAGGACGCCAGCGAGCCCAGGGTCGCGTGCACCGTCGTCGCGCCGCTCACGTCAGGCTCCCCGGGCGGCGGGCGGCGGGCGGCGGTGCTGAGGCCCCCCGGGCGGGAAAAGGGGCTGGTCTCCTAGCTGTTCCCGAGGGGGAGGCGGGAGATGTGCAGGCTCGGGCTTGTCACTGCCCGACTGCCCATGCCTTTTTTTGTTGTTGTTGAACTCTTCTTCGCAATCATCCCTGGCTTCTGAGCACCGTCAGGGAGCTATGAGAGAAAGCCCCCCCACCCCTTCACCCTTGCCACCAGTCCTGCTTTGCGTCACCTCAGGAATAACAAAGCACAGAGATCATGAGAAATATTTCGAAAACCATTTCTTTAGTTTCAGGGTGGGCGTAGAAAGCAACTACCACGAACGGCTTCCCTCTTCCTTTTTTTTTTTTTTAAAAAAAAATGTGTTAGGTCCCTCTCATTTAAATGTACACTTATGGAAGACTTGAAGGCTTTGTTAGTTTATTTTAATGACCCCAAGCCTCGGAGATTATTTGACCAAGCTCCTACTTCACTCAGAGCTGGACAAATCACAAAACTGCAATCCTTGAGTCTTGGATATTCACAAGGCAGGAAAAGTGTACGACACCCTAAACATAGGGACTTATAAAGGGAAGCAGCTAAATCTTAAATATTTACAAGGCAATGACAAATTTTCTAATGACTCAGAGGCCAGATCAGCTAAAAGGCTACAGAGAGGCAATTGTCTCTGCCTAGTTCATCGACTTCCCACTACATCTCAGAACTGAATGCCTCTTACTTGATTTGTCCATCTGAATCCCAAAAGCTCATGAGCTTAGTGAGAAAGGACCAGGCATTGTCAACCTAGTACTAGGCACTGAGCTAGGGGCTTCATACACTTATCCGCCTAACCTTCATAATGATCTTGTGACAATAGATATCATTGCTTCCATTTGCAGATGAGAAAAATCTCTGAATGTGCATCTCCCCATCTGTGACTCTTCCAGACCCACAAGCGTTGGGTAGAGTCCTGGATTTCAAGTCAGCCCTTCCAAGGGAAGTTATCAACTGGATGACTTCAAACTAATACAGATCCAGACTTTTCTCATGTGAAACCTTTTTAAATGTGTCCATACTTCAGAGAGATAAGGTAAGGAACAGGAGAGGAAACAAAAGTGAAACCCTAGTGTTAGGTGTGGTGGTTTATATCCGTAATCTCAGCACTCTGGAAGCTGAGGCAGGAGGATCACCAGTTCAAAGCCAGCAGAGCAAGAGCTCTTTAAAAATAAAAATGACCTGTGTGGTGGAGAGCACACTTTTAATCCCAGGAGGGTTAGAAAGACAGGGTAGGTGGATCTTTGAGTTTGAGGCCAATCTGGGAGGGAGTCCCAGGATAGCCTGGTACTTGAGACCTTGTCTCAAAAAGGTGGGGGAGGTGGGGATCAGGCATATAGCAGCTCAGTGTAAGAGTGCTTGCCTAAAGCCAGGCAGCGGTGGCACACGCCTTTAATCCCAGCACTTGGGAGGCAGAGCTAGGCAGATCTCTGTGAGTTGGGGCCAGCCTGGGCTACAGATCAAGATCTAGGACAGGTACCAAAACTACAAAGAGAAACCTTTGTCTCAAAAAACAAAATAACAAAAAAAAAAAAAAAAAAAAAAAAGAGTGCTTGCCTAGTGTGCAAAGGGCTCTGAGTTTGATCCTCAGTGCTGGAAAAAAGAAATAATGAAAACTAAAGCTGATAGACACATTTAAAACGATTACCAACACGCTTCTCACTAATAGTAATGTCCTTGGACCAAATTCAATAGAAAAAAAAAATTCCTGATTACTTAGTATAAGCAAAACATAGTTCAGTGCCTAGACAAACCACACAGACTGCTGCTCAGAAAGCTCACTGTGGAGCAAGGAAGGTAGTTTTATTAACCTATAGTCAACAGATCATATGAACAAAGGGTTGGGCAAATACAGAGGAGAATGTGATAAATTCCAGATGAGTGAGGCTTCAATGGAAGAGGTAGACCTTCAGGGATTACCTGTTTTGTGCCGAATACATGTTTGTGATTCAGAAGACAGCATTTAGTCTAGAGTGTGAAGATATTGAGTCTAAACCAAAGCTGCAGCCAGATGGGAGAGTCCCGTGCCTCTGCCCTGTGCCTCCAGATAACACCCTTCCCTATTTCTCAAGACCCAACCCAACTCTTTGTTGTTGTTGGAGACAGGATCTCAAACATGTAGCTGAAGATAATCTTGAACTCCTTCACCTCCTCCCAAATCTTAGGATTCCAGGCATGCACCACTATAACCCTTTACCCTCATAACTTTACTTGCTGAATCTGAACACACAAGCATTCCACTGGATGCTCTTTCTCCAATCTCTGAATCCCAATTATTTTACCTGTCTGATACCAATAGATTATAATCTTAAAAAAAATACTTGTATTTGTATTGCAGTACCTGCATACTTATTGAGTTGAACATTTTGGCATTCATACTCCTGTTTATCATTACAAAAAAATAATTCCGGTATTCTGACAAGACAAATGAGCAAATATAGGACTTAATTAATGCCAAAGTTCATAAATAAATCACAGACACAACTAGAATGCCAGTTGTGTGTTCTTTGCTTTGAACTATATATAGATTACTGAAAAAATTACAAATCTCTAGCTGCTCTGTGAAAATACTCAAGTGACCCTCTCTGTAATACTTTCAAGAACAGTCCCATGGATATAGTTAAGGTTTTAAATTTAGACTTCCAATCTAGATGGTCCAGAAACTCCATCCACTTCATCCTACCAGATGACAATTACTTGCAGCAGAAGTCTTATTCTGTCCTCCCAAATGAGAAATACAATTGCCTAATGGATCAGTACTTATATTTGTTCTCTTCTTAGATAATAGAACTATATTATTCAGCTGTTGTTACTAAAATGACATACCAGGAGTAGCTTAGTTATGAAGAAAAGTTTAGGGCTTGAAGTGTAGTTCAGTATCAGACTGCTTGCCTAGTTTGCTCCCTATATGTGCTCCCTATATATGATTGTGAGGGACAAATCAGCAGTCAAGAGTACATATTGTTCTTCCAGACGACCTGAGTTTGGTTCCCAGTATTCCCATGGTGGTTCACAATCATCCATAACTCTAGTTCCAAAGATCCAATGCCCTCTCCTGATCTGAGGCAGCAAACACACATCTGCTACTCATAAATACATGCAGGCAAAACACTCAGACATAAAATAAGATGAATAAATATTTTAAAAATATATTTTGTCTTTGATTTTTGGCTTTTTGAATCAGTATGTAGACTAGGCTGGCCTCAAGCTCACAGAGAGTCACCTGCTTTTGCCTCCCAAGTGAAGGGATTAAAGGTGTACACCACCATACACAGCCCATAATATACACATTTCTTTTACAAACATCCTTTAGGGACTGAGGAGATGGCTCAGTAGTTAAGAGTGCATGCATAAAACAAAAACAAAAAAACACTAAGGCCGGGTGATGGTGTCGCACACCTTTAATCCCAGCACTGTGAGTTCAAGGCCAGCCTAGTCTACAGAGCAAGCTCCAGGACAGGCACCAAAACTATACAGAGAAACCCTGTCTCAAGGAAAAAAAGAGTGCATGCATACTGCTCTTCTGAAATACCTGCGATCACTTCCCAACACCCATATCTGGTAGCTTATGATGGTCTATATATAACCGCAGCTCCAAGGGAATCTGACTCCACAGGCACTTGCATTCTTGTGCACATACCCATACCCTTACATACAAATATATGCATAACTAAAAATAATTTTTTAAAAACTTTAGCTGGGCAGTAGTGGCACATGCCTTTTATCCCAGCACTCAGGAGGCAGGGGCAGGTGAATCTTTGAGCTGGAGGCCAGCCTGGTTTACAGACCAAGTTCCAGGGTGGCCAGTGCTACGCAGAGAAACCCTATGTCAGGAAAAAAAAAAATTTTTTTTAAAGAGCCTTTCTTGCCAGGCCATGGTTGTATACTCCTTTAATCCCAGCACTTGGGAAGCAGAGGCAGGTGGATCTCTGAGTTTAAGGCCAGCCTGGTCTACAGGACAGCTAGGGCTACACAGAGAAATCCTGTCTCAAAAAAAAAAAAGTCTTTCTTTATCCTAAATTTATAGGACAGTTTTGGAAAATCTGTAAGCCTGAAAGATAAAGCTATTTTGTTGTTGTTGTTGTTTTTTTTTTTTTAAGACAGGGTTTCTCTGTGTAGCTTTGCACCTTTCCTGGAACTCACTTGGTAGCCCAGGCTGGCCTCGAACTCACAGAGATCTGCCTGGCTCTGCCTCCCGAGTGCTGGGATTAAAGGCGTGCGCCACCACCGCCCGGCAAAGCTATTTTGTACAGCAAAACTTGCAGGTGCCTGAGAGTCATAGTGCAGGTCTTTAATCCCAGCACTCAGATGGGTCTCTGTGAATTTGAAACCAACCAGATCTACATAGAGTCCAGGCCAGCCAAGGATACACAGTAACACCCTGTCTCAAAAACAAAACAGTAACAACATACAGGTAGTCATTAAACTTCAATTTGAATGTTTGTATATTTAACAGAGATCTCATTCCTTCCAAATCTACCTGTTCTAGATGACACAAGTTCTTCCTTCATTCTGTTGAAGCCTGCCTTCCTTCCTTTGTTCCTCCCTTCCTTCCTTCCTCCCTCCCTTCCTTCCTCCCTTCCTTCCTTCCTCCCTCCCTTCCTTCCTTCCTCCCTTCCTTCCTTCCTCCCTTCCTTCCTTCCTCCCTCCCTTCCTCCCTCCCTTCCTTCCTTCCTTCCTTCCTCCCTTCCTTCCTCCCTTCCTTCCTTCCTTCCTTCCTTCCTCCCTTCCTTCCTTCCTCCCTTCCTTCCTTCCTCCCTTCCTTCCTTCCTTCCTCCCTTCCTTCCTCCCTTCCTTCCTTCCTCCCTTCCTTTCTTCCTTCCTCCCTCCCTTCCTTCCTTCCTTCCTTCCTCCCTTCCTTCCTTCCTTCCTTCCTCCCTTCCTGCCTTCCTTCCTCCCTTCCTTCCTTCCTTCCTCCCTTCCTCCCTTCCTTCCTCCCTTCCTCCCTTCCTCCCTTCCTTCCTCCCTTCCTCCCTCCCTCCCTCCCTCCCTCCCTCCCTCCCTTCCTCCCTTACTCACTCACTCACTCACTCACTCCCTCCCTCCCTCCCTTCCTTCCTTCCTTCCTTCCTTCCTTCCTTCCTTTTAATGAGACAAGAATATTGTGTGGCCCAAGCTGGTCTTCAACTTACTAGGTGAGAAAGACCTTGAACTTCTAATTCTCCTGCCTCAACCTCCAGAATGTTGGAATTACCCCAGTTTCACTCAGTACTGAGAAATCAAACTCTGAGCTACTTCTCCAACCCAGAAATCTTCCTTTTAGTTTATTTGCTAGTAATTCTGGCTTCAAGAATAACACCACTCTTCTTTTTCTCATATGTAAAAATGAGGGTGGACTAGATAGACTAAGGTGGGAAGAGGCTCCAAAATCCTACAGTTGTGATATGAACTCTTAAGTCAGCTGTTCTACCTCCCTCTAAATTGAATTGTTTTCTCCTTTGCCCTTTAAAACAAAATGAGATCCAATTTCATTCAACAGTCTCCCTGCAACCAATTCTAATGTGTTAGGACAATCTGTACTCTGATTCATCTTTGTGTCCTATAAAATGCCATGCCCTCTATCCAGAAATAAATCCTTGCATGTATGGTCAAATGATTTCAACAAGGATGCTGAGGTATGCAACGAGAGTCAGGTTTTTTAGTAAGTAATGCTAGAGAAACTGGATCCCCCACATGCCAAGAATGAAGTTAGACCTTGACCTTAGACCATAGACAAAAGCCACTCAAAACGGATCCATGAACTCGATGTAGGATCTAAAACTGTAAAACTCTTAGACGAAAACAGAGGAGGAGCTTTATGGCATTAGTTTGGACAAGGATTTCTTGAATATGACACCAAAGGGATAAGCAATAACTAAGAGAAATTAAACTACAAGAAAACTGTAAATTTTTATTCCTTTTTTGGTTTGCTTTGTTTTGAGACAGGGTTTCTCTGTGTAGCCCTGGCTGTCCTGGAACTTGCTCTGTAGACCAGGCTGGCCTCGAACTCACAGAGATCCACCCGCCTCTGCCTGCTGGGATTAGAGGTGTGGGCCACCACCTCCCCACTCCTGTTTTTCTTCATCACAGTCAATTTAATTTTTTTCTTTTTTTTAAGCTCTGTGTGTGTGGCATGCATAGGCTACGGCATACAAGTGAAGGTCAAAGGACAACTTTTGGGAGTCAGTTCTTCCCTTCTACCGTGAGGATTGTGGATTCTAGGAATGAAACTCAGGTTGTCAGGCTTAGCAGTAATCGCTTTTACTTGCTGAGCCACCTCCCTGACCTATAAACCTTACTTTTGCAAAGACACTATCAACAAAGTACAAAGGTAACACAGAGAAAGAAAGAAAATATTTACAAATTACTTATCTGGCGAGGGACAAATAACTGCAACATGCAGAAGACTCCTCTAACTCCAGAACAGGGAAGTAGTGTCATTCAAAGCACACATAGGATTTGAACCGTTTTTTCCAAAGAAAATATGCAAATGGCCAGTAAGCAAAGGAAGACACTGAAAATCAAATCACTGGGGAAATGCAAGTCAAAACTTTGGTGAGATACTATTTCATTATTTAGGCTAGTATTAAAGAAAAAAAAAAATGAGATCAGTAGACATGGTCCCACAGTTGTACACAAATGTAAACAGTGAGTTATAAACTGAAATCTTGTGCTCTTATTCTGTAATTTAAAAATGGCAAGTGGTCTGATTTAACATAGGGTAAAGAAAAAAGAATCTTAGCAGATGTGATGATTAAATCTCAATCACCAACTTAATGGGATTTAAAATCTCCTGGAAACAAACCTCTATGTCACTTCGGGGTTTCCAAAGAGGTGTAATGGCAGTAAAAAGAGCCACTTGGACGTGGGCAGCACTGCTCCACGGTCTAGGGTCCAGACTGAATGCAAAGGAGAAAACGTGAGTACCAGCATTGACGTGTCTCTGCTTCCTGACCCAGAACACCATGTGACTAGCCACCTCACCCTCCTGCCAGCATGCCTCCCTGCTCTCATATATAATACTGTGAGCTAAAGTGAATGGGAGCTAAAATAAGCCCTTCCACTATGTTTTTAAAGATCTATTTATTTTTATTTTATGTACATTGGTGTTCTGCCTGCATGTATATCTGTGAAGGTGCCAGATCCCCTGGAACTGCAGTTACAGACAGTTGTGAGCTGCCATGTGGTTGCTGGGAATTGAACCCATGTCCTCTGGAAGAGCAGTCAGTTCTCTTACCCTCTGAGCCATCTCTCCAGCCCCGAAACCCTTCCTCTCTTAAGTCACTTTGGTCAGTCACTGGGTCACGGCGGAGAAAAAGTAGCTAATATGGTAACTTGCTAAATGAAGCTAGAAAGGTAGAGTGGCAATAGGTTGTGAAAAGCCATATTAAAAAGACTAGACTTGATCCTGTGGGTAATGTTGAGAAGCATTCAAAGTTTAAGTAGGAAATGTTTGTGCTCACATTTCTGCTTTGGAAAGTAAATTCTAGAGGACAGTGCAAAGTCAGTTGGAGGGAGAAGATAGAAAATAGGTTTCTCTGATCCAGATAGGATCTCAGGTGCTACAGCTACTTGGCCAAAGAGATACTAATTTTATATTATTCTTTGAAAATCATGAAGGGGAGGGGAATTCAGTAGTTCACTTGGTGAGCGATTTTGATTCAAACTTAAATATTATTTATTTATATACCTAATATAACCATATCATAATTTTGTTTTGGTTTTTTTTTGTTGGTGGTGGTGGTTTTTTTGTTTGTTTGTTTGTTTTTTGTTTTTTGGTTTTTTTTTTTTTTTTTTTTTTGGTTTTTTGAGACAGGATTTCTCTGTGTAACAGCCCTGGCTGTCCTGGAACTCACTCTGTATACCAGGCTGGCCTAGAACTTGGAGATCCACCTGCCTCTGCCTCCTGAGAGCTGGAGTTAAAGGCATGAGCCATCACTGCCCAGCTTATAAAATTTTGTAAAACTTTTGGAAAGCCGGGCGCTGGTGGCGCACACCTTTAATCCCGGCAATCGAGAGGCAGAGCCAGGCAGATCTCTGTGAGTTCAATGCCAGCCTGGGCTACAGAGTGAGTTCCAGGAAAGGTTCCAAAGCTACATAGAAAAACCCTGTCTCAAAAAAAAAAAAAAAAACTTTTAGAAAAAAAAAAGGCATTAAACTAGCCATGATCCAGCCACAGTCCTATTCATATTTTAGTATGTTTAATTTTTTTTTCAATCTTACTTTAGTCTTGCTTCATCTTCCAGATGAGGCAAGGAAGCCAGCCTGTGATGTTAGGAGAGTAACATGAGCTAAATCTGCTCTGGAAAGTCATAGCCAAAGGTAGTCACTAAGTGTGTTTTGGCAAGCGCAAGGAAGAATCTAAGTAAAAGCCAAGTCAGAAACCTGTCAGAAACAAGGAAGCCAGTGGAAGGTGCAGGCGAGATGATGCCAAGGGCCAGGCTAGTCTGGGCTAAATAGTGTCTTCCAGACTGTGCAGGCTACACAGCAAGACCTTGTCTCAGTAAAACCAAACAACTATGCATCGAAGCACAAGAGAATAAAGGATGGTTGTATTAAAATGTGCTACAGTCTGAATATTTGTGTCCCTGCAAAACCCTATGTTGGAACTTAATACCCAATGAGATATTTATTAAGAGGTGAGGCCTTTTGATAAGTGATTAAATCATGAATTATGAATGGAATTATGTCTTTATAGAAAGAAATTAAATGACACTATCCTGGCCTTCTTTCATATGAAAATTCAGCAAACCAGGTGGTGGTGGCACACCCTTTTAACCCCAGCACTTGGGAGGCAGAGGCAGGCGGATCTCTGTGAGTTTGAGGCTAGCCTGGGCTAAAAAGTGAGTTCCAGGACAGGCTCCAAAGCTACACAGAGAAACCCTGTCTTGAAAAACCAAAACAAACAAAGATTCAGCAAAAAGGCGTGTTGAAGCAGAAAGCCACCCTTCAGCACACAACAGGTCTACAGTCCACTCTCTAAGGGGTTCCTGAAGGGGTGACAGGTCTAGCAAATGGAGCTTGCAGCTTTGTCTTTGGTCTAGTTTCTTAGTCCTTCCCACAGTCTTCATCTCCCTCAACACTCACCAGGGGTGCTCCAGACACCTACAGTTTTAAGGAAACCTCGAGCTTCTTTGTGCGCCTCTCATCCGTGCATGGCTGCCTATTTGTTTGTCCTAACTGCCCGAGTCCATGCTCATTGTCTCTTCTGTTCATATTCTCCTACCCTCTCCCACCCCTCTAAAGTGCCTTCTCTTCTCCATAAATGTGCCCTCCTGAGTCTGTTTCTAAGTTCCTCTTTTCATACCAGGCTTTTCTGTCCTTCCTCCCTGACACTCATCCTTCTAACCTCCATCTCATTAAGTTCTTTCTTTGTCTTCAGGCTCATTCCCTCTCTCTTTTATCCCTAAACTCCTGTCTCTTATTAAACTGCTCTGTTCTAACCAAATGACACACACACCAATCACATTTTTACAGAGGATTCTTGCTGTGGGATGGTCTGTATGTCAAATGTGTTGCTGATTGGTCAATAAATAAATCACTGATTGGCCAGTGGCCAGGCAGGAAGTATAGGCGGGACTAACAGAGAGGAAAATTGAGAGAACAGGAAGCTGGGTGAGAGAGACACTGCCAGCCGCCACGATGAGAAACAGCATGTGAAGATGCCGGTAAGCCAGGAGCCATGTGGCAAGGTATAGATTAATGGAAATGGATTAATTTAAGCTATAAGAACAGTTAGCAAGAAGCCTGCCACGGCCATACAGTTTGTAAGCAATATAAGTCTCTGTGTTTACTTGGTTGGGTCTGAGTAGCTGTGGGCCTGGCAGGTGACAGAGATTTGTCCTGACTGTGGGCCAGGCAGGAAAACTCTAGCTACAGATTCTCCTTGCCTGCCTCTCACCACAGACAGTTATTTTGCATCCCAATGAATATTCTCAGTAGAGTATTGTTATCTCTCTAAACTCATTCTCAGACAGGACTTCCTCTGGGTATTTATTATCTTACATGCCAAGAAAAGGACACTTTTATGCCTATATTTTCTTCTCTATCCAAATTAGGATACAGGAGAATACAACTTTAAGCCTACTGTAGTTACAAACAGGATAAAATATTTGAAATCTGGGTCTGTCCTCAAAAATCTAGGACATAATGTTGCTATAAATTCCACCTGTCCAGATTCCAGCTCTTAAGCAGAATCACAGGAAGAAACCTGAACATTGAGTTGCTGGGAAGTTTAGGTTCTATATATTGCTCAATCCAAAGAGAGGACTCCCCTACCCTTCAACTTGCCCTCTCTAAGTGTGAGAATTTTGACATCCAAGTTACTATTTATAAATCATATGTAGTGTTGACTTCAACAGCTACATATTCTAACAATGCATACTAAAACAGCTCATATGAATACATGTAGCACAAATTGTTAGAAGGTCTTATCAATACGAACAAACCCAGAGCCAGTTATTAGGGTGAATGTTGGAAGATCAGAGAAGATAACAAGCCACAGCCACCTCACCTTGCCAATTCCTCAACTGATCCTGTTTCCTCAAACTGGAAGCCACTGGAAGCCTCTGTGTCCTCGTCCAGATGGGTCTCAGCTGAACTGCTACTCACAGCCTGAAAACCTAACTGGCCCTAGTTCCTGGTTTTCACGCCTTTATATACCTTTCTGCTTTCTGTCATTACTTCCTGGGATTAAAGGCGTGAGTCACCATCCCTGGCTGTTTCCAGTGTGGCTTTGAACTCAGGGATCTGGATGGATCTCTGCCTCCCAAGTGATAGGATTAAAGGTATGAGTGCCACCATTTTCTGGCCTCTATATCTGTCTAGTGGCTGTTCTTTTCTCTGACCCCAGATAAATTTATTAGGATGCACAATATATTGGGGGACACAATATATCACCACAAATACATAGAGGAATTTTTTTTTTCAAGACAAGTTTTCTCTGCATAGTTTTGGTGCCTGTCCTGGATCTCCCTCTGTAGACCAGGCTGGCCTTGAACTCACAGAGATCTGCCTGGCTCTGCCTCCTAAGTGCTGGGATTAAAGGCGTGTGCCACCACTGCCTGGCCAGTTTCTCATTTTTATAGATAGAGAAGGGAAGCCTGCCCACCATCAAAAGTGAAACAGTGGCAAAGCCAAAACTGGACCTTGAGATTTTTAACGATTGACCTAGGTTATTTTCACCACATGTGGCTAATGGAGCATTGCTGGGGGGTCAGGCAACCGGAGGGATTCAAACTGCCCATAAGAGTGAACATTTATTGAGTCTGGAGAGATGGCTCACTGGTTAGGCGCACTGGTTGCTCTTCCATAGGATATTGGTTCAATTCCCAGCACCCACACAACGACTAACAACTGTTTGTGACTCCAGTTCCAGGGGGATCCAACTCCCTCTTCTAGCCTCCATGAGCACTGTGATGCACATTTGGGCAAACACCCATACACATGAAATCAATCTTTTTTAAAGAGTGAATATAGAAGCCAGGCGGTGGTGGCACACTCCTTTAATCCCAGCACTCTGGAGGCAGAGGCAGGAGGATCTCCTGAGTTCCATGCCAGCCTGGTCTACAGAATTCCAGAACAGCCAGGGCTACACAGAGAAACACTGTCTCGGAAAAACTAAGTAAATAAATAAATAAAATGATAATAATAATAATAAAAGTGAATATAGCTGGGCAGTGTTGGCACACTCCTTTAATCCCAGCACTCAGGAGGCAGAGGCAGGTGGATCTCTGAGTTTGAGGCCAGCCAGTTTGAGGCCTGGTGTACAGAGTGAGTTCCAGGACAGCCAGAGCTGTTACAGAGAAACCCTGTCTCAAAAAAAAACCAAACAAAAACAGAGTGAATATCAAATCAGATCCTTCATTCCCCACACTAAACATTATCTTGTGCACATCTGATAAGACGTGTTAAAAGGAAACAAAACAAAACCATCTCCGAACATTTCCAGAAAACGCCTGCTGATTGTCCCGGTGACTCTGTTCCTCATCTCTGTTGGGTACTGTTTTATATCTCTGACTAATTTGGTACTATCAGCCTCCACTGTTGGGGGAATGAAACCTATGTATTCCAATCTACAGTCATAGGTATGTCCTTAGTGTTTGCTTCTTAGATGTGCTTTATGAAAATTTAGTTATTATTTGACCTACTTGGTATCCTAGTTCACCATTTCAGATCTCCCTAGTAGTGACTGAGAGTTTTATTACTTCAGTTTTCTTTTCTTTTCTTTTCTTTTCTTTTCTTTTCTTTTCTTTTCTTTTCTTCTTTCTTTCTTTCTTTCTTTCTTTCTTTCGTTCTTTCTTTCTTTATTTTTCTATTATCAGCTTGATACAGTATAAATTCTTATCCTAATAGTGAAATGTTTCATTGAGGCTTGCCCAGTAATTGAGTAAAACCAAAACTTATTATAAGCCACCATCATCCTAGGGTCCCTCCTGCTATATAGCCCCCTGGTTCTGTGGGTTGCAGTCTGATTGTTCTTTGCTTTATACCTAGTATCTACTTATGAGTGAGTACATACCATGTTTATCCTTCTGGGTTTGGGTTACCTCACTCAGGATGATATTTTCTAGTTCCATCCATTTGCCTGCAAATTTCATGCTGTCATTGTTTTTCTCTGCTGAGTAGTATTCCATTGTGTATATGTACCACATTTTCTTAATCCATTCTTCAGTTGACAGGCATCTAGGTTGTTTCCAGGTTCTGGCTATTACGAATAGTGCTGCTATGAACATAGTTGAGCATGTATCTTTGTGGTATGATTGAGCATTCCTTGGGTATATACCCAAGAGTGGTATGGCTGGGCCTTGAGGTAGATCGATTCCCAATTTTCTGAGAAACTGCTATACTGATTTCCACAGTGATTGTACAAGTCTGCATTCCCACCAACAGTGGAGGACTGTTCCCTTTGCTCCACATCCTCTCCAACATAGACTGTCATTAGTATTTTTGATCATAACCATTCTGACATGTGTAAAGTGGTATCTGTGTCTGAAGGTGCCTTGCTTGTTCTAATTGTTAACCTTAATCCACTAGGAGTTCTTGGTTAAATCGGTGCTGTTGGGCTCTGTTTCTTCGGGAGCAGCTTAGTCCAATCAGTGTTAGTGGGTTCTGTCTCAGGGAGCAGTTGTTCCCAATTGGTGCAGGGTATGCTTATGGTTCCAGTGGTTGTTAGGTTCATAGGGGTTGGGGTTTTTTTGTTGTTGTTTTTGTTTTGTTTGTTTGTTTTTTTGGTGGGGGAGCAGGGAAAGGTAGCTGTCTGGTCCCTGGGACTCCAATGGGTAGGGCCTAGGGGCTAGAGACCTGATCTGCCAGTCCAGAGATGGGGGCTTATCTGTTCCCAGTCGGTGTAGGGTAGGCTTATGATTCTAATGATCTGGTTAGGTGGCTGGGCGGTGCCTTCTTTTGAATATGGTGATATTTTATTTGTACTGAAATGTGATTTTATTTGTATGTTAATAAATAAAGTTGGGGCTGGAGAGATGGCTCAGAGGTTAAGAGCACTGGCTGTTCTTCTAGAGGTCCTGAGTTCAATTCCCAGCAACCACATGGTGGCTCCCAACCCTCTGTAGTGAGATCTGGTGCCCTCTTCTGGCCTGCAGGAAGAAGAGTGCATACATAATAAAAATTAAATAAATAAATAAATAAATAAATAAAGTTGCCTGGGGGGTCAGAGCTAATAGCAAGCCATAGCAGAAGTCTGGCAGTGGTAGCACACGCCCTTAATCCCGATCACATGACAGGCAGATCTCTGTGTTCAAGGATACCACCAGCATGGAGACACACGCCTTTAATCTCAATACCAACCATAGAAGACCTAGAGGTCTGTATAGATGGGCAGTGATGAGGTCATGTGGTTGGGTTTACAACCAATGAGAAGGCAGAACAGAAAGTCTATAAGAAGACAAACACACAGGAAGTAGTTCTCTTGCTGAGGAGGACAGCAGCGGCAGTGAAGGGTAAGATTTTTAGCTCTTAGCTATTGCTCTGACCTCTTGGGCTTTCATCTTTGTATTGGCTCTGTGTTTCTTATTTAATAAGACTGTTGCATCTACATTTGTGTTCTCAGGTCACATTTTGCTCATTCGTTAACTCCTCAGCTGATCTTGTTTCCTCAGACTGCAGACTGTAGGATTCTGAATCCTCTCCCAAATGTATCTCAGCTGAGCAGGTTGTTTAGTAGGGCAATCTCACCAACACCTCCAAGTTGTTGGGTTTCACAGGATTTGTGACACCCAAAAATCACTCAGTGAGCAAGACTGATACCAGCTCTGAAATGAGAGTACACAGCTTGCTACTCATTAACTTATTTGTAAATCTGAATAGCAATCTCCAGTGGTGATTTACTTGGTTTGTTTTAAACTTGGTTCATTTTCCCATAAAAAAAAAATACAGAAGGCTCTTAACTGTGGGATGACTCATCCTTAACAGGCTTGAGGGCCAGCCTGCCCAAACCAGTAAAAAAGATACTTTCTGAGAGCCAACTTGGGTCTGCCTAAGGGCAACAGCAGCTGAGACATAATCTGGAGATGACGTAGTCCAATGAGAGCCATCCATGTCACACCAGAAGATGCATATTCATCAGACCTTCCCCCGGGATGGGGTATAGGGTATATAATGCTTTCTTCTTCCTGAGTAAACTGAGCTTGTTGTTTTGACATTCTCCCAGAGTCTGTGTAGTTGACTCTACGCTTACTTGGCCTCCCTCCTTAAAGGGAACAATAGCACAGGACCCTGCCACACTTAACCACTGAGAATTCTTCCAATCCATCTAGACTTTCCATCTTGTATTACCCAACTTATGCTAATTCTCTTCTGTCCAGGGTATACCCTGTACTATAGATGGGCGGGCAGGTAGATAGATATTTAGATAGATAGATAGATAGATAGATAGATAGATAGATAGATAGATAGATATTTAGATAGATAGATAGATATTTAGATAGATAGATAGATAGATAGATAGATAGATAGATAGATGATAGATATGATATATAGATACAAATATATAGATATGTGTATACACATGTCTAAAGTTACATTTACTTAAGACTTACTGTACTTGTAAATTTTTTAAACAATTTTTATTATTTATTTATTTTGGTTTTTCAAGACAGGGCTTCTCTGTGTAACAGTCCTGGCTGTCCAGGAACTCACTTTGTAGACCAGGCTGGCCTCAAAGTCACAGAGATCCACCTGCCTACTATGGTGCTACCTAGCTCTAGATATTTTTTATTCTTTTTGTCATGCATCTATGCCCACTTTTGTCCTTTTCTAGAGTGAAAGGAGTGTTTTAAACTTTTGTTTTCAAAGAGCAAACTGATGGTTGGAGGATCCATATTTAAGATGGACCCCCTCAGGGGAACATGGACATCCTGAGACATCTTGTATAATACAATAAATGTTGATGCTACCCCAATCCCTTGCTGACTACAGCAGCTGAAAGAGTCAGAGAGAAAAAGAAGTAATGTGTTAGTATGTTGTGCTCAGTCTTCTGTAGTCTGCACAAATTGTAGAATCCATTCGCTCTTCTCCTAGAAGTGGCTTCCATCTGATTTTGTACCCAAGTTGGGATATCTAGTTTCTGTGCCCAGTCCAGATCATGAACAACTAATGGAAATGGAGGTGGGAGATTGGGGGAGGAGACAGAAAAACACAGTGAAGACAGCACAAGTTCTGGAGGTAAACCATAGGTTCGAATCCTGGTGCTATTGCTTTTTAGTTGTTTGGCTTTGAATAAGCTTCTTACTTTTTGCTTCAATTTCTTCAGCTGTTGTGGTGGTTTGACTAGGAATGGCCCCCATACACCCCCATATTTGAATGCTTAGTCATTAGGGAGTGGTGGTGCTACTTCACAGGGATTAGGAGGTGTGGCTTTGTTGGAGTGGGTGTGGCCTTGTTTCGAGAAGTGTGTCACTGGGAATGGGCTTTGGGGTTTCAGAAGCCCGAGACAGGCCCAATGGCTCTCTCTGCTTGCTGCCTGCCTATCTGGAAGTAGAACTCTCAGCCCCTCCAGCACACGTCTGCTTGCTAGCTGCCATGATGATAATGGACTAAACTTCTGAAACTGTAAGATGGCTCCAACTAAATGTTTTCCTTTATAAGAGTTGCCATAGCTGGGCAGTAGTGGCACACGCCTTTAATCCCAGCACTCTGGAGGCAGAGACAGGCAGATCTCTGGGAGTCTGAGGCCCGCCTGGGCTACAGAGTGAGTTCCAGGAAAGGCACAAAGCTACACAGAGAAACCTTGTCTCAAAAAAAAAAAAGTGTTGCCATGGTCATGGTGTCTCTTCACAGCAATAGAACACAGACAGACCAAGACATCTGTAAAATGGATGTACCTACTTTACATAGTTGTCATAAGGATGAAATGGATTCACATCTATAAGGTACCCACAATTGTAAGTACTGAATGTGTATTGAGTGGAGAAGGCACTTTGGTAACTGTAATGAAGAAATGTAGCAAAGAAGAAAACAAGGACAAAAAGCAATGAAAACAGAAGCTAGGTTGTAACTAGTGGAAGAACACTTGCCTAGCTCGTAAAAGGCACTCACTTCAAGCCTCAGCATAAAAAAGATAGGATCCAGAAGTTGGCACATGCCTTTAATCCCAACACTTGGAAGGCAGAGTCAGGTAGATCTCCGTGAGTTTGAGGCCAACCTGGTCTACATATCCAGGACTATATAGAGAGACCCTTTCTCAAATTAATAAATGAATAAATAAGTAAAATGCAGATAGTAGTTCACACCTCCAAAATTATTTTATTTTTTCTGGTTTTTTGGGTTTTTTTTTTATTTGTTGTTGGTTTGTTTTTTGTTTTGTTTTGTTTTGTTTTTGAGACAAGATTTGTCTGTGTAGCTCTGGCTGTCCTGTAAGTCATTCTGTAGTTGAAGCTGCCCTCGAATTCACAGAGATCTTCTTGCCTCTGCCTCCTGAGTACTGGGATTAAAGATGTGCACCACTGCCTCCCAGCTAACTCCCAAATTCTTATAAGAGCCAAAGGAGCAGGGCTGAGGAGACGCAGTAAAGTGCCTGCTACACAAGCATGAGGACCGAGTTTGATCACCACAACTTACTGGAAAAACCAGGCATGGTGGATGCTTCGGATCCCATCACTGGGGGGACTGAAAGAGGAATATCCTCTAGGTTCACTGGCTAGCCAGCCTGACCTAATCAGCAAGTTCCAGGTTAACCAATAAGAGACCTTGTCTCAAAGCCCAGGTGCATAGTTCCTGAAGAAAGAACTCAAGGTTAACCTCTGGCCTTCATACACATGTGCACACACTGACATGTAGTCACACAAAGAGTAAAAGGAATAAAGGAATAGCAAGTGCCTATTACAGGCACATGCCTTTCATCCCAGCACTCGGGAGGCAAAGGTAAGTGCAGGTCTATGAGTCTGAGGCCAGCCTGGTCTATACAGTTGAATTCCAGGCTAATCATGGCTACAGATTAAAAAAAAAAAAAGTGCCTATTAGAGACCTAAAATGTAAAAGGTACTCAAAAGCACCTTGTAATTTCCTTTTCCTTTTTTCTTATTTTCCTTTAGTACAGAATCTTGTAGTATTACTGTGTCATCCAGGCTGGCCTCTAACTTGTGAGTTCAAACATACACCCACCTCTAATATCTGAGTACTTGTGACTATCAGTACATGCTAACATAGCTGGCTGCTTTGCCATTCATAAACAAACCTTAGAATTGTGTCTTACTAAGCCTGAATAACACAGTGCTTCCCTGACCTGATAAGCCCTCCTGTTTTCTTCTGCTGCTAAACTGCTCATCCTGCATCAGGAGACTCAAATGCATCCACCCTTCTGAAGCCTCCCTTGGCTTTTTCAGAGAGAATGAGTCACTTACCCTTGGATTCTGCAGCACTTACCAGCTACCTCCTCACTTGATTGTAATGTGTTATCATTTTTTTTTATTTACAAGTCTCCATCACCTGATGATCCTTCCCCATGACTAAAGCTATATCTTATTTTCACAGCATCTAGCGCAGCACTTGGCCCTCAACAAATATTCTGATAAATGGAGGGATGATAAAGCAAACACTTAAAACTACCTAGTTCTAGGCATTGTTTCAAATGTTTTACAAATGTTAGCTTGTTTAATCCTCATAAAAATTCTGTGAGTTCCTGCCATTTTTAACCTACAGATGAGGAAAAATACTCAGTGAGATTACATGATTTGCCTGAGGTCACTCAGCTGCTAACTTGTCAAAGCCAGAATTCGACCTAGGCAGTTGGTGTCAGAGGCCAGGCTCTGCAAGCCCTTACTGCTACAATACCTCCCAGTGCAGAAGAGAGCGATCCCAAACAAATTGGGCCCGTCTCAAAAATCTTTAATTATTTTTATTTATGTGTATGTATCTAAGTGAATGTCTGTCGTGTATGTAAGTGTCCAAGAAAGCCATAAAAAGTCACTGGATTCACTGGAGCTGGTGTTACAAACCATTGTGAACCAACCAGTGTGGGTACTGGGGACAAAATCGGGTCCTCTGGAAGATCAGTCCAATCTCATTACCACTGAGCCATCTCTTCAGCCCTCTTCCCAGACAGCAAATTCTGTAAACGAGCACCTTCTTGTCTTCTCCTTCTTCTTCTTCTTCTTCTTCTTCTTCTTCTTCTTCTTCTTCTTCTTCTTCTTCATCTTCTCCTTTTTCTTCTCCTTCTTCTTCTTTGGGGGGGGGGAGGTTTTCAAGACAGGGTTTCTCTGTGTAGCTTTATGCTTTTCCTGGAACTCACTCTGTAGCCCAGGCTGGCCATGAACTCCCAGAGATCCGCCTGGCTCTGCCTCCCAAGTGCTGGGATTAAAGGCATGCACCACCACTGCCCGGCCCTTCCTTCTTTCTTTCCATTTTATTTTCCATTCTCTTTTTTTGTTAAGACAAAGTCTCAATTTGTAGCCCTGGTTGGCCTTGAACTCACAGAAATATAACCCGCCTCTGCCTCCCAAGTGCTGGGATTAAAGGCGTGCCTCACCAGGCTCAGTTTTTTCTTCCCTTCTTATATTCCTTTCCTTCCTTCTATTCTTTTTTTAATCTATTTTTGTTGCATTTTATTTATTTGTGTGCATGGGCCAGGTTATGGACCGTGGTGCATATAAAAGTCAGAGGGGACTGGACAGATGGCTCAGTGATTGGGAGCATGGGCTGCTCTGCGCCAACACTGGACACAAGTCCACTATCCAAAGCAGTAAATGTGCGTACCTTTAATCCCAGCACTTGGAGGCAGACCAGCCTGGTCTACAAATCGAGTTCCCAGACAGCCAGGGCTGGGATTAAAGGTGTGCGCCACCACCTTTATGTCGCCAGGCGAGGCTTATTCTTAATTATGAATTCCTGACCTCAGCTTGGCTTAGTTTCTTGACAGCTTTCCTTAACTTATTCCATCTACCTTTTGCCTCTGGGCTTTTCCCGTTATCTTACTTGTTTAAATCTTACTCTTACTCCGCGGCTTGCTGTGTAGCTGGGTGCCTGGCCCCTGGAGTCCTCCTCCTTCATTCCTCCATCTCTTTTCTTCTTTCTCCTCCCAGATTTCTCCTATTTATTCTCTCTGCCTTCCAGCACCCCTTTCTCTCTTTCCTGCCTTGCTATTGGCTATTCAGTTCTTTATTAGACCATTAAGTGTTTTAGACAGGCACAGTAACACAGCTTCACAGAGTTAAACAAATGCAATACAAACAAAAGTAACACACCTTAAAATAATATTCCCCGACACTATGCTTAAGAAATCCTGTGAAGACAGCCAGGCGGTGGTGGTGCACGCCTTTAATCCCAGCACTCGGGAGGCAGAGGCAGGCGGATCTCTGTGAGTTCGAGGCCAGCCTGGGCTACCAAGTGAGTTCCAGGAAAGGCGCAAAGCTACACAGAGAAACCCCGTCTCGAAAAACCAAAAAAAAAAAAAAAAAAAAGAAAAGGAAAAAAAAAGAAATCCTGTGAAGAAAAAGAAGTCCAGTGGGAAACACTGTGCTGGGCATGGTGGTATACACCTGTAATACCAGCTCTCGGGAGGTGAAGGCAGAAGAGTTAAGAACTGCAAGGCCAACCTGACCTACCTAAATGAGACTGTCTCTCAAAAAGCCAAAACTTCATAAATGCTTGCTGTGAAAGTCTACTGACTTGGGTTCAGTCCCTAAAAGGAAAAACTGACTCACAAAAGTTGTCATCCGACCTCTCCGTATACACTGTGGCATGGTCTTCCCCACTTCTCCCTCTCTCCCTCCCTCCCTCCCTCCCTCCCTCCCTCCCTCCCTCCTCCCTCTCCCCTTCTCTCCTACCCTTCCTCCTTTATGGATATCCTATTGATTATGCTTCACTACCATTTTCAAAATGTCTCTATGCCACTTATTTGTGAGCTACTGAAGGCTTTGCTTTACAGAACTTTATGGCTTGTTTTGATCCTCTGTTGGCCCCATACCCTAAGCACAATCACGCCCAGAAAAGTTCTTTGAATCCTATAATACACACACACACACACACACACACACACACACACACACACACACACACACACACATCTATCTATCTATCTATCTATCTATCTATCTATCTGTCTATCTATATATGTGTGTGTCTGTGTCTGTGTGTCTATGAAGTCTTAAATGAACTGACCTCCAGCAATCTTTCAGCTCTCTCATAGCCCACACTCTGTGCTCCAACCAATAGTAAGTACTTTACAGTTCCCTACACAGAATTTGGCTCCCAAAAGCCTTAGGTCCCCACACGTACCAATGTCACACCCCCTTCTCCTTCCTAATCATTTTCCTACTCCTCATTTGCTAACTCCTACTCAGTATCCACATTTCAGCTTAAATATTACTTCTGAAGGAAACTTAATTTGATTGACCTGAAGACCAATTTATATCTTCCCATTACATGGTTCTATACTATCCCATATTTCTTTATTTTTTTTTAAGATAAAATATTTTTAATATTTATTTTTATTTACATCTGTGTGTCTGTCTGCATCTGAGTGTGTAGATACCACTGGAGGCCAGAAATCAATTTTTGACGCCCTGGAACTAGTTTCCTCAGTGAGTGAGTTTCCTAATATGCATGCTGTGAACCCAACTTGGATCCTATGGAAGAGCAGCTAATGCTTTTAATTACTGTACCATCCAGTCTTTCCCACATTTCTTCACTGTGTCATTTATCACACTTGTAAACATTTGATTATCCTGTCTTCATTAAGTCATATGGTTTATAACTCAGCACTTGGACTATAGTGTATTACAGATGTTCCATTAACATACTTTTGAATAAGTTCTAAATAAATGAATCAAGGCTTTTTTTTTTTTTTTTTCAAGTATGGTTTAGTGGCCCAGCTTTCAGCAGGCTTCCATATAGGCACTAATTACTTCAAACCAGGAAATCACCCCTTAGTGATTTAGCATTAGAAGCATTTCTCATCAACCATTATGAAAGAAGGTTGGGGTCAACAAGATGGCTCAGCTGTTAAAGGCACTTGCTGTAAGTCAGAAAACTTGAGTGCAGTCCTGGCTCCCACATGGTAGAGGGAGAGAATCAATTCCTGAAAGTTGTTCTCTGGCATTAACATGTGCACATGTGCAAACTAAATGGTTTTTGTTGTTTGTTTTTTAAGAAGAGGAAAACGCATTAGGGTTAGCTGAGGGTATGGTTCAGAGCGGTGTGCTTGCCTGGCTTACATGCGGCACTGGGTTTGATCTTCAGAACCACAAAGAGAGAAAGTAGGGTCTGGAGAGTTGGCTGGGAAGTTTTGAGCACTTACTGTTCTTGCAGAAGACCAGGGTTCAGTTCCCAATACCCACACGACAGCTCATTCCTGTCTGTAACTCCAGTTCCAGGAGAACCAATGCTCTCTTCTGCTCCCGAGGGCACTCACTCATGTGGTGCACTTACATACATCCAGGCAAAGCACCTGTACATGTAAAATAACATTTAAAACAGAAACTATTTTTCTGCAGCCTTAGACTTTTTGTTTGGTGCTTTCTTTTAAGTATAAATTACTTATTTATTATTGTGTGTGGATATGTATGTATGACATATGTATGTGCATGATGTGTTTGTGTGTGTGTGCATGGTGTATGTGTGAGTGCATGATGTGTGTGTGTGCATGTAGCTGCCTGGTACCACAGCGAGTTTGTGCAGATCAGAGGACAGCTTTGGAGAGTCGGTTCTCTCCTCCACCTTGTTGAGTCAGTCTTTCTGTTGTTTATGGTGTGCTGCATCCTCCAAGGTAGCTGACCCACAAGCTTCCGGGTGACTCTCATGTCTCGGCCTTCTGTTTCCCGGGAGGAGTGCTAGGGTTACAAATCCATGTGATCACATCCAGCTTTCTGATGTGGGTCCAGGGATCATACTCAGGCCATCAGGTTTGTGTGGTAAGTGCGTTTACCCACTGAGCCATTTCCCCAGCTCCTGGTGTTTGTTTTTGAGATTTAACCATATTGATACAGAAAATTCTGGTCTGTTCATTTGAAAATTGTCTTAATAGTAGACTTTTTTTGTGACTCATCCTCTGTATTTCTAAACACTACCAAATTTCCTGTTAGTCATTTGTAGTAATTATATGTAGTAGGCAGTATCCTAAAGAAAAAGGAAAGTTGATGGCCCACTTCTCTCCCTAGGGACGGTGTAACTGTCACAGTCACATGGGTACTCTGTCCTTTGAAGAACTCAGTAAGAGGGTTCTGTTGCCTGACCAACCGCCCTATGCAGTTCTTTGGGGGTGAAACTTGCATGTTGTGTAGCTGAATGAACATGGTGAACTATCACTTCTTTGTTTCCTTACTGCAGTTTCATATTTCATCACTAATCTGTGTGATGATGATTATTCTTTGGAATCACCTTTGGGACTATTTTTAATCTATTTTTTTCATTGTATTGTATTTTGTAGTCTCCAGTTTCATTTACCATTTGAAAAAAAAAAGAGTTGCTTTTCAAATTGAGTCTGAATTGTCTGAATATAATTATTACTACATTTATTCATTTATTTTTGTGTGTGCATGCATATGTGTGTGTGTGTGTGTGTGTGTGTGTGTGTATGAATGTGCATGCCATGGTGTTTGTGTGGAGATCGAGAACAATTTACCAGAGTTGGTTTTCTTCTTCTACTATGTGGGTCCCTAGAATTGAACTCAGGTCATCAGATTTGATGGTAAGTGCCCTCCCTGCTGAACCAACTTGCGGGCCCTGCTTGACTGAATTTAGATGTTATTCAAGAAATAATTTGGTTGAAAACAACAACTCTAGGATATACTGCAGAAATTTAGGTGCTATAATTATACAGTTCTACTCTAACTGTCTTATACTTTGCCATTTAGTTATTTATGCAAGAATTTAGCACTTAGTTCTAACTAAAAATTAGTCATTATCAAAGTTAAGGTATGTAAATGCAAAAAGCTTCAAACTAGAAAGCCAAGTTGGGCATGGTATCACATGCTTTTAATTCGACACTCTGGAGGCAGAGGCAGGCCAACCTCTGTGAGGTCCAG
Source organism: Peromyscus eremicus (assembly GCF_949786415.1). Lineage (NCBI taxonomy): Eukaryota > Metazoa > Chordata > Mammalia > Rodentia > Cricetidae > Peromyscus > Peromyscus eremicus. Next base: position 122,882,717 of record NC_081417.1, on the reverse strand, counting down.
ATTTGCCAGGGCTACATAGTGAGACTCTGTCTTGAGAGGGAGAGGTTGAGGGGGGAGGAGAGGAAAGGAAGAGAAAGTCAGAGTTTTTCCTTTCTCTCTTTCTTTCTTTCTCTCTTTCTTTCTTTTTTTTTTTTTTTTAGACAAGGTTTCACTGTGTGTAGCCCTGGCTATCTTGGAACTCACTCTGTAGATCAGGCTGGCCTCAAACTCACAGAGATCCGCCTGACTCTGCCTCCTGAGTGCTGGGACTAAAGGCGTGCGCCAACCCCACCCAGCTTCAGATAGCTTTTTGAGGGTCTTATTGGTTGTTTGTCACACTGTACTATAATTGCCTTTATTTTCACACTGGAGCTCTATGGAAATGGACACATGATATATATTAACAATTCACAAAGAAGATGCCCGTTAGATGTTAAATGATGGATGGATGGATGGGTGGATGGATGGGTGGATGGATGCAGAGAAGTATAGGATCGCTTTACATTCTGATATCAGGGCTTCATAGGAGCTAGTGAGCAGACTCAGCAGGTCAAGGCACTTGCTGTGAAACCCTGATGACCTAAATGAAATCCCTGGAAGCCACATTTAAGGTGGAAGGAGAGAACTGACTCCATAAAGTTGTTCCCTGAGCACATGCATGCATGCCTGCATACCCACAGACAGCCCTCCACCCTCATCCCACAAATACTGAATGAAATGAAATACACTTTTGGGGAAAAAAAGGTCTTCATAGAGAACACAGAACACAGAACCCTCCACTCCTGCTTGAAATGCGCAGATAGATGCTCTCACTAAAAAGGTAGATGACACAGCAGGCCAGGTCAGTGGACTTAGCTCAGTTTTATAGCTGTGGTTTCAGTCCTGGTTGTAGAGTGAAAATTAGAAAATCTGAATTTCCGGCTGGGAGGTGGTGGCGCATGCCTTTAATCCCAGCACTCGGGAGGCAGAAGCAGGCAGATCTTTGTGCATTTAAGGCCAGCCTGGTCTACAAAGCGAGATTCAGGAAAGGCGCAAAGCTACACAGAGAAACCCTGTCTCGAAAAACCAAAAAAAAAAGAAAAAGAAAAAAAAAGAAAAGAAAAGAAAAGAAAAGAAAGAAAGAAAGAAAGAAAGAAAGAAAGAAAGAAAGAAAGAAAGAAAGAAAGAAAGAAAGAAAGAAAATCTGAATTCTCATCCTTTTGTGAGCTTGAACACATCGTGTCTCAAGTCTGAGTGTCCATCATTAACGGCACAGTAGTAGCTCTAGCTTGGAAGGATTTATTCTCTAAACTTTTATGGAATGCTTGGCTTTAGCCAGTAATGTCCTTCTGTTAGTCTGCTTTATTGCTGTGATAAACACCATGATCAAAAGCAATCTGGAAAGGAAAGGGTTTATTTTATTTACAACTCTCAGGTCTATCACTGAGGGAAGTCAGGCAGGAACTCAAAGCTGGAACCTGGAGGCAGAAACTGAAGCAGAAGCCGTGGAGGAATGCTGCTCACTGACTTACTCCTCCTGACTTGCTCAGCTTGCTTTCTTATACACTCCAGGACCACCTACCCAGGAAGGTGCCAAATGAAAATGCCAAATGCCCATCAGGCTTGCCTGCAGAGTAATCTTATGGGAGCTGTATCAAGTTGACCAAAAGCTAACTCAGTCCTCAATCACAGAACATAATTGTCCTAGAGTCACTTCTGTAATAGGGAAGGAAAAAACCCTAGAATTTAGGGTGGTTATTTTAGTCCACTCTCCCTCAATAGCTTGAAGCATGGCTACAGACTCCAAGGTAGTGTTGCCGGGGACTGTCTCTCATCCATTAGGCATGTGTTCTATCATTGAATTATACCTCAATCTCTATAGCTTTAAAGTTTTTTTCTTGTGGGGAGCACGCATATGCCACTGTATGTGTGGGGTCAGAGGACAACTTTGTGGAGTTGGCTCTGTCCTTTCACCTTAGTGTTCAATTCAAAGCACCAAACTGGTTGTAGCATTGCATACCTGTAATACCAGCACCACTGGAGAGGTAGGGACAGCAGGATCTTCAGAGCTGGCTTGCTAGCCAGTTTAACCAGTCGGTGAGTTCCAGGTTCTGTGAGAGACCCTGTCTCACAAAATAATAATAAGGTAGAGAATGACACCTTATGGTAACCTCCGGCCTCCACAGGCATGTACAACCCCCACACACACACACACACACATGTGCACACACAAAGACATTCATGCCAACCAAACTATTGGGTCTGGTGATCCGGCTCAGTGGGTAAAAGTGCTTGCTGATAAACCTGATGTCCTGAGTTCAATCCCTGGAACCCACACGCTGGAAGAGAGAATGAAATCCTGCAAGTTATCTCTGATCTCCACAAATCTGCTTCTACACACAGGGGCATGGGGTGAGAAGGAAAGAGAGAGACTTAAAAGAATGAAAGACAAAAGAAAAGAAGCTATCATAAGGGATTGGTTCCCCCCACCCCCATATTATGACAGTGCCGAAGATTGAATCCATTTAAATGTCAAAGTAAGCCTTAATGACTAACAGGATTTTAATTGCAAAACAAAACACAGATACCATGAATCTTTGGCAGAGTTTTTAAAAAAGTGAATAACAGGAGTTAGGAGGTGAGTAGGAAGGCAGGAGAAGCATAACAGAATGAATCACCTCAGCACAATTGACAACAGTCAGTCAATATTGTCTAACGTGAAGCTCGGTAGTTAAAAGGGACAGCTTTGATGATTTCCATCATCTTGTGTTTTGGTTGACTCGGTTCTGGTTTTGTTTTGAGACAGGGTCATGCTGTACAGCTCCTTCCTTCATCTCCCTGACACTGGGATTATAGGGAACATACCACCCAAACCAACCTTTATTATCTTTTTAATATTTTATCATTAAATCTGTATCTTTGGTTTTTAGTTTATTAAATTAATAATATATATTTATATAATCTTTTATCTTATTGAAAATATCTTATTTATGGTCTGTCAGTGATGCTCTATCAGTACATATATAGATATATACAGAACTGTTTTCATTATATGTCAAAGCTGTTATTTTCCATGTTAGATTTAAGAGTGATGTTATCATCGTATGTATGTGTGTTTATGTACTACTTTAATTTTTATGAGCATTTATCATAATTTTAGAGTACAATAAAGTTACTTACTTTAAAAAATAAGATAGAGAGCGAGTTTTGTTCTGATGAAGTATCTCCTGACTTTTGACAGACATATTTCCTCAACAAGATGAATACTTACTTTCACCAAGTGCTGAGGATTTTTCATCTAGTAACATCACCACAACTCTAAAAGATGTGGAGATCATAAATAGCCCTTTACCCAGAGTCAATACCTAGAAATGTCAGCATCCAGAAGAGAACTCAAGCCAGGCATGGGGGCACAGGAGGATCAGGAGATCAAGACCAGCATGGGCTGCATGGTAAATTTGACACAAGAATGGGCTACATGAAACCTTATCATAAGAAAAAAAAAAAGATGTGAAATTAGACCTCTCTGATCCTTCTCACTGAATCACTGCTATGTTCATAGAAAGTTAAACTATCTGAGTACCAGCAAGTTTGGATTATTCTCTGGATAATTACATAGAAAACAGGAAAAAAAAAAAAAAAACCTCCAAAGAGTTAAAATGTCCCTGAAATAAAAATCTTCCATAAGTGAAATCAACCATCTGTAGGAAAGTGAAAGTTGATTTATGAAATTATGTCTTAGAAGACTTGGAGCACTCCAACTTTAGTCAAGATGGTCTGGGACTCATCTTAAAACTAATCCTAGAGACCAACTGCAACTTAGTGTGTGAGCATCCCATACTATATATCATCTGTGGATATCATCTGTGGAAATAGAATAAGAGGGCTACCAGCCATCAAGCCCTGGGGGAAAGCCACAGAGGCATCTTTCAGGCAGTGTCCCAAAGTGAGATGACCTGGTGAATGCAGACATCTTATTTGTCAAGGTCCAGAGAGAAGTCCATGCTGCACACTAGAATGGCCTCAGTGGCTCTGAAAATGGGATTCCTTCTGGGGCTTTACTATATATAGGCCCACTTAACTGGAATGTCAGAGGGTGGGGCCCAGGAATAAGTACTTCAAAACTCTTCCCAAGTGATTCTGTTGGGCAGTCAGGCTGAGTCACAGAGATAGAATGCATAGAGTCCAAACTCCCTGGCAGCTTTTGTTTTGATATTGGCTCACACACCCCTTGCTCTCATGCCAGACCTACTACCATGCCACCTTCTGATAGTTGGCTTCCCATATGTCACATGCTCAGGAGAAAGGAGAAAATGTACAGAGTGTCTGAGGTGATTGTTCCAGTCTGCTTTGCAAATTAGAGTGGCTTTGCAGATGATACTTTCATTTTAAACATTAACAAATGAGCTTCTGGTTTATGTCCCAGTCGTAATGAGCTTACCAATGAAAGACAGGTCTTTCCTGAGAGATGTAGCCACTGTTCATGTGCACGAAATCAAGGTTCTGTGTCTGTCAGACATTGGATCATGGTGATCTCAAGCCTTGGAAAGGGTCCAGGTGGCCAGCTGGCTGTCCCCAGAAACACATTCTTAGCCCCACTGTATGCCTTTTTTATCTCAACAGCCTGATTGTGAGTTCCTTAAAAAGACCTTTGCCCACCCTTCACCCTCATTCTTGATCTCTCGTTCTTGCTCTCTCACTCTCTCTCCTCCTTGCTTTCATGTTGGCAGTTTTGAAAGCAGGTACCTGGGATGGAGGAGTCGGGAGTATAACTTTTGGTTAGTGAACACTCCTTTCTCCTTCAGATCTCAGCTGTTACCTTTACAGAATACTTCCCCTGATTTCCCCTAACACCTCTTACACATCACCACCAAGGCTAGCAAGTTCCTCTTCTCTGTAACCGCACTGCCCTCTCTGCTTTCCTCTGTCATGGTCATTATCACAACAGTTCACTCAAGTTGCCCACTCACTCATCCCTCTCCAACCACACCAGACCTGGAAATAGTGGAGGCTCCTATGTATCCTGGTTATCTTCATACTTGTAATGGATAATATTACTAGTGCAATGACTATCTGGTGGGTATAACTTGTAATGCTTTTTTTTTTTTTTTCAAGACAGGGTTTCTCTGTGTAACAGCTCTGGCTATCCTGGAACTGGCCTGAAACTCACAGAGATCTGCCTGCCTCTGCCTCCTGAGTGCTAGGATTAAAGGCGTGTGCCACCGCTGCCCAACTAACTTGTAATTCTTAATGACCCATGTCTGAACCTCCTCTCTATTTTTTATTTTTAAAATTAAAAAAGTTATGGCCGGGTAGTGGTGGTACATGCCTTTAATCCCAGCAGTTGGAAGGCAGAGGCTAGCCTGGTCTATATATCAAGTTCCAGAACAGCCAGTGCTACACAGAGAAATCCTGCCTCAAAAAAAATAAATCAATAAAAATATGAATGGGTGTTTTGCCACAGGTGAGCAGTGCCCATGGCCAAAAGAGACAGTCAGATCCTCTGGAACTGGACTTAAAGACAATTGTGAGCCTCTGTATGGGTACAGGGAACGGAACCAGGGTACTGAGCCATCTCTCCATCCTCCTTCCTCCCTGTGTTGAGAGGCTTCTCATGAGTCATGATAAAAAGAATACCTAATATCAAAGCAGAAAACACAAGGCACTTTCCTTGCAGGAAAACACGAATGCTCCAAGCAGATATATCCATTCAAACTTTAAATCAGGAGCTGGTAGCCCAGAGGAACACGGAGCATGGAGAATCCATTCTTTCAACACAGTGGGGATAGCAGCGGGCATGCATTTCTGGAAATGAGCATCGCAGAGGATCCAGAAAGGCAGTATCAGCGGCCACGTCAGCAGAGGGCTTGGGTTCTTCCTCCCTTGACTTTCTTGTGCCAGTCTGTTTTCCAAATTTCCCCGTGACTCTGTGATTCCTTTCCTGAAATACTTAGAACTCTGTATTATACCCCACTCCAAACAAAGTTCACATGTTGAAGCCCTCGTATCTCAGAATGTGACTTCATCTGAAGATGGGGCCTTAGAGAGCTGATCAAGTTATGTTGGGGCTGGGAGGATAGGCCTTAATACAGTTTTACGATATCCTTAGACAAAAAGCAAATCTGGACAAAGAGACATCAGGAGCACTCATTCCCGGACAGGGTACCATGTAAAGAGGCATCCAGAAGACCATTTCCGGTCCAGAACAAAGGCCTCAGGAAACACCAAAGCTGGGGCTGGAGAAATGGCTCAGTGGTTAAGAGCACTGGCTGCTCTTCCAGAGGAGCCAAGTTCAATCCCTAGGACCCACAAGGCAACTCACAGTTGTAACTCCAGTCCCAGGAAATCCAACAGCCTCTTCTAGCCTCTCTGGGCACCAAGCACGCAAGTGATTCACAGATACACATGCAGGCCAAACAGCCATACATATAAAATAAAATCTAAAAGTCTGAAAATTAAGAACAAAGGAGAAACCAACCTCCTGGCACCTTGAGCCTTGAGACGCATAAGAAAATGAATCTCTGTGGTTTAGACCCACCAGGCCTGTTGCTATGGCAGTCCAAGGGGACTAACACCCAGACCGCACTTAGAGATTGAATCAGTGGATAGATAATTTCCTTGTCCCAAAGTAGGCGTGGGAACCAGAGCACCGCACGAAAGAAGGGTAAGAAAAGAAGGAAGAGCCAAGGTGTGCAAGCAGAGTAGGGAGGGAACCCTTGGGCATTCCCATAGCTCTAGTAGGAATGTTTACAGAGGTCCCAAAATTAAGAGCCTTAAATATTCCAGGTGCACGCCTTCAATCCCAGCACTTGGGAGGCAGAGGCAGTTGGATCGCCAGCCTGGTCTACAGAGCGAGTTCCGGGACAGCCAAGGCTACACAGAGAAGCCCTGTCTTGAAAAACAAACAAGCAAACAGACAAACAAGAGTCTTAGATGTATACAGGGACTATCATGGAGGGCGATCATGGACATTAGTAGCAGAGATCTGGGTTCAAAAATCTTAACCTGTCACTTGCTCAATGTGTAATTCTAGAAAATTGCTTAACTTTTTCTTTTTCTTTCTTTTTTTTTTTTTGTTTCTGTTTCATGAAGTTCTCACTGTGGGCGTGGGAGAGTGGGTGGGTGGGTATGGTGTGCTGGCTGGTTTTATGTCAACTTGACACAAGCTAGAGTCATCAGAGAGAGGGGGGCCTCAACGGAGAAAATGCTTCCATAGGATCAGACTGTAAGCAAGCCCATAAGGCATTTTCTTAATTAGTAATTGATGTGGGAAGATCACACCAGCCCATTGCGGGTGGTGTCAGCCCTGGCCTGGTGGTCCTGGATTCTGTAAGAAAGCAGGCTGAACAAGCCATGAGGAGCAGGCCAGCAAGTGGCACCCCTCCATGGCCTCTATCTTAGCGCCTGCCTCCAGGTTCCTGTCTTCTTAAATCCCTGCCCTGACTTCCTTCAATGAGGAACTATGACGTGGAAGTGTAGGCCAAAAAAGCGATTTTCCTTCCCAACTTGCCCTTGGTCATAGTGTTTAATCAAAGCAATAGTAACTCTGACTAAGACATATGGTGTGTCTGGTTTTGTGTGTGTGTGTGTGTGTGTGTGTGTGTGTGTGTGTGTGTGTGTGTGTGTTGTGAATGCATTGGAGTGTGTAGGTGTACGTACCCATGTGCACACATCTGGAGGCCATCACTCTTGACTTATTGTCCTTTATTGAACCAGAAGCTTGCCATTTCATCTGGGCTGGCTGGCTAGCTAGCTCCCCTGTCTCCATTTCCCCCCTCCCCAACCACTGGGGTTACAGGCACATGCCTAGCTTTTTGAGTTGGGTGCAGGGGATTCAAACTCAGGTCTTCATGCTTGCACACAAGTGTTTTACCTACTGACCCATCTGTCCAGCCCCTTCATGAAGTTTCCTATCTGTAAAACAAAGATTAAAAACTAATACTGAGCTGGGCAGTGGTGGCGCACGCCTTTAATCCCAACACTCGGGAGGCAGAGTCAGGCAGATGTCTGTGAGTTTGAGGCCAGCCTGGGCTACAGAGCGAGATCCAGGACAGGCACCAAAACCACACAGAGAAACCCTGTCTCAAAAAACTGCCTAGCATCAGATGTCAATTCCTTTTTTTTTTTTTTTTTTTTTGCCTAGGGTTAGAGAGGGCAAGTGACAACCTAGGGAGAAGGCTAACGACTTTCTTGGACAAATGCACAATCTCCAAAGAGTATGGTGAGTTCAGACATATTCTGGATGAGTGGTTGTGGTGGCATGAAGCCAGCGTCCTGGCATCCAGTGATGCCGACAAGAGCCTGATGGAAGACGCATCGCGGTTCTGGGCTATTCTTCTGTGCTCAGCCATATGCAGTCTAGTGGCCTAAGGAACAGGATCCCCTCCACTCCCTTCCTAAATTAGGGTTAGTAGGATTTTGGCAGACTGACAGCCACGAGACAGGTGTATTAAGTGGGGTGTCTCAGCTGAAAACCAGTTGTATAAATTGAATCAGAGTTCACATCTGACATATCTAAGATCAGGTCTAATTCTTGGACCCAGCTGCTATTAGAAGTGAGGAAGTCTGCTCCTATGATAGCCTGGATTGGCTCAGACACTGGGCAGAGCTGAGCCTTTGATACAAGGGCATAACACTAATAATAATAATAATAATTACTATAGTGTAATCATGAATACTCTGTGCTAAGATTTTCATACAGCCTCATCACAACTCTTGGAGAAGGGAAACTGTAAGACAAATCGCTATACAGTCTTATTAATAAAAAATCCGGAGCCAGATATTGGGTGAAAACTGAGAGATTAGGGGAATAGAACAAGCCACAGTCAACCTCACCATACCCACTCCTCAGCCTCCAGAGAGAGCTACTTCCTGTATACTCACGCCTATATACCTTTCTAAGTGCCCTGCCATCTTACTTCCTCGCTCTACCCAGCTCCATCACTTCCTGTCTGTCTGTCCAAACCTCCAGACCTCAATGGTTAACTACTGCTGGGATTAAAGGTGTGTGCCACCACGTCTGGCTCTGTTCCCAGAGTGGCCTTGAACTCACAGAGATCCAGATGAATCTCTGCCTGCCAATGCTAAGATTAAGGGTATGTGCTACCACTGCCTGACTTCTATGTTTAATATAGTGGCTCGCTTTTTCCTCTGATTCTCAGATAAGCTCTATTGGGGTGCACAAATAAAATACCACCACAGGAAACTATTGTTTCTAAAACTAAAAGTAAAAATTTGCTTTAAAAATGGAAATTGAAGCCGGGCATGGAAGCACACACCTTTAATCCCAGCTGTCGGGAGGCAGAGGGAAGTAGATCTTTCTGAGTTCGAGGCCAGTCTGGTCTTCAGAATGAGTTCCAGGACAGCCAGGGAAACTCTGTCTCCAAAAACAAAAGCAACAAAAGGAAATTGACAGCATGCCGTGGTGTACAAGCCTTCAATCCCAGCACTCAGGAAGTGGAGCCAGGGGGTTAAGAGTTCAAGATCAGGGCTGATGAGATGGCTCATTGGTTGAGAGCAGTGGCAGCTCTTCCAAAGCACCCACATGGCAGCTCACCCCTGTTTATAATTCCAGTTCCAAGGGATCTGACACACTCACACAGACATGCCAGCAGGCAGAACACCATTGCACATAAAAATATAAATAAAAGAGTTCAAGATCAACCTCATTCACATAGTGAGTTCTAGGCAAGCCTGAAGTACATGAGACCTGGTCTCAAAACAACCTCAGGAAATTGTTGTCCAGAGAAGTTATACTACTTTTTCAAAACCATAGTGTTAGGCTGGGGAGAGGGTTCAGTTGTAAAGCTCTTGCCCTATAAGTGTGAGGACCAGAGTGCAGATGCCCAGAACCCATGTAAAATCCAGGTAGGCATGGCAGCTTCCCTGTAGTCCTAGTGAGCAGTAACCAGAAACAGGAAATCCTGGAGCAAACTAATTAACCAGACTAGCCAAATGACCAGCTCTGGGGGCAGCAAGAGACCCTGCCTAAATATATGTGGTAGAGGGCAATGAAGAGAGACATCTGATGACAGCCGACAGCCTCCACATCCATCCACACATATGTACCCACACATGGATGTGCAACACACACGTAAACATGCATGTATACAAGCGCGCACACACACACACACACAGCCATAATATTAATAAAGGGTAGGACCAAAATCTTTTTACTGAAATAGAAGGTTTCACTGTTGATAACACAAAGAAATTGCTTTTAAAAAAAATAAGAGAAAAGAAAGAAATTTATAATCTAACTCCAGATCCCTTAAAAGTGCAGTATACCTCCTAGGATTTCCATCTGGGTCCAGCCTCAAACCTTTGATACTTCTACCAGAAACCCAAATAACAGAGACCTGTCATATGGAATATTTTCCACAGGAAACATCTGCCTGGATATTTCGAAGGCTGAAAAGTGTCCCACGAGGGAGTGGGGGAAGCAGAGGCCAGTCACGAGCATGGTGATCAGTCCAGGTACCAGGTGGACTGGAGCAGAGAGAAAACACAGGCTTCCTGCCTTCCAACTCCCTCTGGAAGCCCGTGCTGGTAAAATAAACTCCTTCCAAGACTCAGGTTCCCAGGTTAGAGGTCTGGTTTTCTTCTAGTAAGATGTGAGCTGTCTCTCGATGGGGGGAGGGGAAGGGAGAAGTTATTGCCAATTACTCCAACTATGTAGGCGGGGAGTTCGGGCATTTCATGTCTTTACAATTAGGAGACCTCCACTTTATTCTCAGAGTGGGATAGACATTCTTTCTTTGAGTGTTTACAAGAGAATCAATTGAAAAAGATTGTTTAAGTCCTTTTCTGTTTAAAGAAACTGACATAATAGAAGGAAAGGCTTGAGTCCCTGACAAGAAAAGCCTTTCCCAACTTTTCCTCTGCTCAGCTCAACAGCACTTCAAGGCCTTTCAAATAAATCAAGTCACTGGCTCCAACTAGAAAATGGCTACCAAGAAAGAAGACTTTGTTGTTTTAAAACTCAAGGTCTCTGGGTAGAAATTAGCCCATATTCACCCTGAATGTATTACTCAAATTAATTATTCTTTCTATTTCTCTTTGGCTTGTCGCTGGTGAGAACTTCTCATGTCCCAGGCACCGAGCCTCTGGGGCTGTGAATCCTTTCTGATCCTTGCTCTCCTAGAGCTTTTAAGCTAAAGAGGAAATAAACCAATACTCATTGATGGTGTTAAGGATGTAAAAAAAAGATGGGGAAAGTCCTACAGGGACTGAGCACACAGCACCCAGTCAGTGTTGGGTCCCTAAAGGGAGAAGAAGCTCTTTAGTCTTTTGATAAAGGAAGTACTCTTCCTATTTAAGGATAGAGGAGAATTGCCCATTCCTCATCCGGCATCCTTCTTTTCCTAAATTCACATAGTATTTTTTTTTAAAGCATCCACATACAAGAGAGAATATGTGGTATTTGTCCTTCTGTTTCTGATTTATTTCACTTACTGTAACGTCCCCCAGTTGCACCCCCAGATGATATACTAGCTGCAAATGACAGTATATCATCCTTTTATGACTGAGTGATATCCCTCTGTATGTATCTACCACATTTTACTTATCTATGTATCCACTGATGGGCATCTAGATTGATTCTGTATCTTAGCTGTTGTGACTAGTACACAAATAAACAGCATATGCTGATACCTCTTTGGGTACAGGGAAATAGGGATTTTGTTTATTGAAAGAGGAGATACAGTGTGGCTAAAGCACAGAGTACACTGATTCACACACACACACACACACACACACACACACACACAGAATAAATGACTGAGTGAATGAATGAGTGAATGTTTGAAAGAGTTGTAATTTCACCTAGCAAACAGGGTACAATCAGATCTCCTAGGTGGGTGTGGTTGCACACGCCTGTAAATCCCAGCACATGGGTGAACTGCTCGAAGGTTATATTTGAGGCCAGTCTGGGCTACATTAATAAGATCCTGTTGCCCCCTCAACCACCACCAAAAAAACAAAATACAAACAAACAAAAACCACCCAAGGTCTATCACTCAGTGATAGAATGTACAGAAGCACAATGCTCTGGGTTCCGTTCTTGCACACACACAAAAGCTCTCAAAACAAATATCAGCTAAATAAAGGCAGAAAGATCTAAAGGGCCATCTTTAAAAATAACTAACTCTCTCCCAAATCACCAGCAGCATCCATGTTTTCTTTATCTCTCCCTGGCTATCTCCTACTCATTATTATTATTATATTATTCAACATGTCCTCCTGTTCTGAATCTCACACCTCCGCCGCTCTTACAGTCTAGGTCCAGTACTTCCCACTCCGTTATGCCTTTCTGGGATCGATGAGGCCAGGCAGACAGGCTCTGGGGGTCTGGTGCTGCTGCTTTCCAGATCAAAGCCCACCAGCTAGAACCCCAGACCCCAAGACTTGAACTCAGACTTTGAAGGACCTCTCGGGTCATTTCTTTCTTTTTTTAATGTCTATTTTTATGTGCATGCATGTATGTCTGTGTGAGGGTGTTGGATCCCCTGGAACTGGAGTTACAGACAGTTGTGAGCTGCCATGTAGGTGCTGGGAATTGAACCCTGGTCCTCTGGAAGAGTTAGCCAGTGCTCTTAACTGCTGAGCCATCTCTCCAGATTCTCAGGTCATTTCTTCTCCCAGGGACTTTCAGGTGTCCTAGCCTCTCAGCACCTGTGTGCTGCTGGAGCACCTACTCCCTGAGTTTTGACAAAGAGGGTAGCAATGTGACCACTGCTGAATCCAGCTTGCGTCTCTCCTCCAGTGGGCACCTTAAATTCAACTTGTCCAAAGCCAAAATATTGTCCAGAGCTTGGGTGTTGCAACCACAAAACCCAGGTGTAACCTTGTGCTTGTTACATGGACTTCAAACAGGGCTACTCTAGCTCCTCAACCTTGGTTCCCCCCTCAGAGACAGGAGGTTTGGGGAAGGGGGAGTGCTAGGATCCCGTGCTTGCTTTAGAACAATCCCTCCTGCAGCTGAATGGGGGATGGGCTGGAGAGGAGAAAGCAGAGGCAGTTTAAGAGACTGCTGAATAGAAGTGTTTCCAATTACCGGCAAGCTGGCCTCACAGCACACTCTCCACTGTGACCCCAGAGCCAACCTCATGCTGTTGCCTAGCAACTCACCTGCATCACCCAGGGATCTGAAGCTGGGGCCCCTCCAAGGATGGGGAAATGACCAGTGTAATTACAAAGGCTCAGGAGGATCCTACATCAGCTCATTCCTCAAATCCTGGGCTCTCACCAAGAACCAGGCCCAACTGTAGGTACTGGTGATTTAGAGATGAATAAAACCTTTCCTGTTTCCTCAAGAAATTCCCAGTGTAGTGGACTGGACAGGTTTTTTTTTTCATTGACTTAAGAAATGTTTGAGGGCTGGGAATATAGCGTTAGGCCCTAGGTTCAATCTCTAGCATGATGGGGGTGGGGCAGAGAAGAAAAGAAGGAAAATATTTGGCTGGGGGCTGAGGAGATACTTCATTCCGTAGAGTGCTTGCCTTTCAAGCACAGGAATCTGAGTTTCATTCCCAGAACCCATGTAAAAAAAAGCCTGGCATGGTGGTGTACACTTATATTCCCATCACTGAGGAGACAGAGACAAGCAGGGTCCCTGGGACTTAGTGGCCAGCTGGCCAGCCTAACCCACATAGCAAGCATCAGGCCAATAAAAGACCCTGTCTCAAAAAACAAGGTGGACAGCTTCCAAGGAACAATACCCAAGGTTGACTTCTAGCCTGCATACACATGTACCTTACATACATACATACATACACACACACACACACACACACACACACACAATGTATTTGAGTATTTATAAACAGTAATGTGGAGAAATTGTAGGATATTCACGTAATTTAATAGTATGAACCCAGCATGAAAATGAGTGTGACTACAAACAAAAATATGGAGTACTGTGAATGAAATAGTGCATGAGAGAGAGAGAAGCCAGAGGAAAAAAGAAGAGTGTAGCTATATGATTCCAGATGAAGAACAAAGGCAGGTAAAACTAATCCACATTCTCAAAACCAGAGTGGCAGCAGCTGGAAGGTGGGATGAGGAAGGCTTTGGAGCCCTGGGAATATTCTGTATATAGACATGGGAGCAGTAACTGTTGCAGAATGTTTGTGTACACTGACTGTAAAGATGTGTCTCTGCCTGAGGTACCTTCTGAGTGGTTTAATAAAGAGCTAAATGGCCAATAGCTAGGCAGGAGAGAACACTCTGGGAAGAAGAGAGGCAGAGATGCCAGGGAGATACTGAAGAGTCAGACATATGGTACAGAGCAGTAACCGAGCCATGTGGCAGAAGGTAGATTAGTAGAGACAGCTTAATCTATGTTATAAGAGTTAGTTGTGGGGTTGGGGATTTAGTTCAGTGGTAGAGCGCTTGCCTAGCAAGCGCAAGGCCCTAGGTTCGGTCCTCAGCTCTGGAAAAAAAAAAAAAAAGAGTTAGTTGGGGAAAAGCCTAAGCTAAAGCCAAGCTTTCATAATTAATATTGTCTCCATGTCATTTTTTGGGAGTTGGCAGTACAAAGAAAGACTGACTACATTTGGTGCCCATGGGGTGTACGACCACACGGATGGAGAAGTTACACCAGCCAGAGTACCACAGTTGCCACCTGGGCCTCACAGTCTGCTTCCACTCTCAGGGACTCCAGAAAGTGGTCTCAGCAACTTCCCAGAGCTTTGGCAGGGGGCGGGGCCAACTGCCATAGCCTCTTGTAGGGCCACTGCCTAACTGTTTAAGATTTGTTTTAGTCAGAGAACACTGCAGGTACTTAGTAAAGCCAGGTCAGACACAGAAAACCTCTAGAAGAGTATAGTATGCTTAAAAGGTGATTAGGTGCTGAAAAAAAAAAAACCTGGTATAAACAGTCATAAAAAATAAATAGTTTAAGAATAATAAAGTCACCAGGCGGTGGTGGCGCATGCCTTTAATCCCAGCACTGGGGAGGCAGAGACAGGTGGATCTCTGTGAGTTCAAGGCCAGCCTGGACTACCAAGTGAGTTCCAGGAAAGGCGCAAAGCTACACAGAGAAACCCTGTCTCAAAAAACCGAAAAAAAAAAAATAATAATAAAGTCTTTAAAGAGAGAGTAAAGTAATTTTTTAAAAAAGCCATGTAAAGATGGAAAATACACAGGGTATCTGGATCCTGCATGTTGTTTTGTTGACTCTAAATTTTTAAATGCTAATGAACAAAAAACAATAGCTGCTGAGAGGCACTGGATTAGGGAAACTGCTAAATTAAACCAACCTGTATATTTTAATAATGTCTTAATTTCAGAATGGAAGTCAGAAAATATGTTGTGTTGGGAAGAGGTTTTGCTTTTGTTTTCATAGGAAACAAAAAGCTATGGATTTCTTCAAAATTAGTAAGGATCAGATTTGATTGGGGGAGACCTCCTGAAAATCTTGGCTAAAAAAGACCAAGAAAAACTACAAGACAGATGGTATATATGCTGATTCCTCAACATGAAAACAGTTCTGAGACTAGATGAGATATAACAAATCTTGTTTGCTACAGAATCTTCATGACTTATTATTACATGCCATCCTTTCACACGGCATGAATAGGAGTTTGGTTATACAGACCAAACAGACTTATAAAGTTAACAGATGCCTTTTACCTGCTCAAACATGGAAGAGAAAATTATCTTAGCTGACTTGTGCACACCACACATTCCATACTTGTGTTAACACAGATATGTATGTTACCTTTAAAAGTCTATGTGTTTGCCGGGCGGTGGTGGCACACGCCTTTAATCCCAGCACTCGGGAG
Organism: Peromyscus eremicus; assembly: GCF_949786415.1. Taxonomy (NCBI): domain Eukaryota; kingdom Metazoa; phylum Chordata; class Mammalia; order Rodentia; family Cricetidae; genus Peromyscus; species Peromyscus eremicus. The sequence goes on along the minus strand of NC_081417.1, from coordinate 122,866,974 downwards.
GCAGAGCCAGGCGGATCTCTGTGAGTTCGAGGTCAGCCTGGACTACCAAGTGAGTCCCAGGAAAGGCGCAAAGCTACACAGAGAAACCCTGTCTCGAAAAACCAAAAAAAAAAAAAAAAAAAAAAAAAAGTCTATGTGTTTATAGAACAAAAGAACCAGACACCAATAAAACAAGTAGCCCAGGTGATCCAGCCTCTCAGAATGCCTCTGTTGCAGTTTCCTCAAAATCCTGCATCCAGAAGAGCTTCAAAGCTGCTAGCTGAGATGGTCTAGCCTCATAGACTGCTCCAGCCAGGACTTCAGATAAGCTCTGCACTTTCTCATCACACAGAGACTAAACAAAAAATAATATAACTAGTTTTCCCAGGACTTGACCATTATCCTAATTTTCTCAGGGTCCCCTTAAGATGCCATCACCCTTAGACAACAGGAAGCGATCTAGAGAATACGACACCCATGTTCCCAAGAGATGGGGTGGGTGGTTTCTGGTCATTGGTGAATTTTTTGTCATTGTTTGGAGGGGGGGGGCTAGTTGCAAGTTGTTACTGGTCATGGTATTTAAAAAAAAAAAGAACTAAACAAAGCAGGTTGGATTCAAGGATCTCTTTCTGAAAAGAAAAAGGTAAGATATAGTATACTGATACAAATTTAAGGTTATTTTTGTTAGAACGTACTATACATATGTTTCTACTCTTGTTTAAGGTATTGTACCTATGCAGCTCATTTAAAAATGTAATGTAAAGTTCTAGTCTTTGAAAACTATTTAGAATAATTAAGAAATACAGGTTAGTAGTTAGTTATCTAACAATCAAATTATTGTCATTTTAGGTATGTTATCAAGGTCAAACAGATATAGGTTAGATAGATAAATGGTCTTCAAACACTTTAGAGACCTACAGAATATAGCATTTAAGATGTTTTTATAATATAAGGCTTCTCATGACAGTGAGACATATCTGCTCCTGGCAGCGCCAATCTACTTCAAAAAAGGGTGATAGGCATCCAAGAACCTCCATATGGAGTTTGCTTTCTTTGTGGCAAAGTTAGCCACTGGGCAAAGAAACTGCCCTTGTCTCGACTGCTGACAGTATGCTGTCCAATTTGGACAAGCAGGACACAAAGAAAGGTGATTGCCAAACTTTACCAAGACAAGGTAGGACAGTCCTTCAGAATTTCTGCTTCACAGAAAAGTCTGTCAGATATTCTAGGCCTATACACCAAAGATGGATGCCCCAACATTGCAGAGGAAACTTGGGTGACTGTCCAGGTAGCCAGCTGTCTTTGTCATTTCTGTAGTTTTAGAAGTAGTTTGCTTTGCACTTCTTGTTTACTTAGGTAATATTTTATCTTTTTTGGGTCTCTGATGGAGGTTGAAGACGAGATAGTTACACTGTTTTTCTTTTTCTTTTTTCTTTTCTTTTCTTTTCTTTTCTTTTCTTTTTTTTTTTTTTGTTTGTTTTTCGAGACAGGGTTTCTCTGTGTAGCCCTGGCTCTCCTGGAACTCACTCTATAGACCAGGCTGGCCTGCAACTCACAGAGATCCACCTGGCTCTGCCTCTTGAGTGCTGGGTTTAACAGTGTGAGCTACTGCCGTGCAGCTTACACTGTTTTTCTTTGTTATCAAATTCCAAAAAGAATCTTGCAAAAGAGATATAAAGTTTATAAAGGTTCAGAGACATAAAAACTTAAGTTGTTTATCTAAGAAAATGTTTTAAGGTCTAAAAAGATATATTTAGCATGGTAATACAAGTTATGATAGAAAATGGTTTAGGTATAAAAATTTGGACTCACTAAGATAGGATAGATAATATAATATTTTCTCAGAATTGCCAAATATAAATGGACTGGACATTGGGAATGTAATTTTTACCTGATAATCGTTCTTATTTTATTTATTTTTATTTTATTAGTGTTTTACCTGTATGCATGTCTATATGAGGATGTTGGATCCTGGAGTTACAGACAGTTGTGAGCTGCCAGGTGGGTGCTGGGAATTGAACCCAGATCCTCTGGAAGAGCAGTCCATACTCTTAACCACTCAGCTGTCTCTCCAGCCCGATAATTGTTCTTATTATATATAGTTTTACTATGTTAGAGTTAAACTCTTTCCTTTTTATTTAGACAAAAAGGAGGAAATGTTGCAGAATATTTGTGTACACTATAAAGATGTGTCTCTGCCTAAGGGGCCTTCTGATTGGTTTGGTAAAGAGCTGAATGGCCCAGGGTTGGGGATTTAGCTCAGTGGTAGAGCGCTTGCCTAGCAAGTGCAAGGCCCTGGGTTCGGTCCTCAGCGCTGAAAAAAAAAAAAAGAGAGAGCTGAATGGCCAGTAGCTAGACAGGAGAGAATAGGCAGGATTTCTGGGGAGAGGAAGAATGCTGGGAAGAAGAAAGGTAGAGAGATGCTAGGGAGACACTGAAGAAGTTGGACATATTGTACAGAGCAGAGGTAACCAAGGCAGCCACGTAGCAGAGTGTACATTAATAGAGACAGATACATTTACATTGTAAGAGTTAGTTGTGAAAAAGCCTAAGCTAAGGCCAAGCTTTCATAATGAATAATAAGTCTCTGTGTCATTATTTGGGAGTTAGCAGTACAAAGAAAGACTCGCTACAGGTTACATGGTATGTTCAGTTTTCAAAAGTTTATCTAGGATGTACACTTGGGATATCTTAACTCTGCTGTATGTCAACACAAAGTTTTAAGTAAAATCTTTATGAGTATCTACCACCAGCCAAGCACTGTCTGCTGAACCAACATTTAGAGAGCAATGTAATGTACAAGGCAGCATGATAGGTCCACAGGGACTTGGGAGCAAAGGAGCATGCCCTGCTTGTGGCAAGGGGTCCAAAGCAAGGTTTCCCAGAAGGTGAGATTTTTCAATCAAGTGTGAGTCTACTAGGAAATGGGAAGCAGGGCTTACTAGGCATCAGAAACATGGGGGAGGGGGGAATGAGGCTGGAAGTTTTCATATAATCTAAACTGTGAAGAGCCTTGGATACATGAGTAATGACTTTGTTCTGACTGGCAATGCAAAATATTTCGTTTATTAAGCATCCATGTATTTACCCACCAACCACACAATGCTATTATTATCCCCATTTTTTCAGATTAGGAAACAGAGGCAGAGTGGGATCAATTAACTTGCTTAAAAAGCCCACAGAAATTGGCAGAACTGTGCTACACATATAAGCCACCAACCCCAGTCAGTTTAACCACTGCCACACACTACCCAGGCTTTTTGGTCAGGGACTACATCACGGATGGGTATTTGAACAAAGGCGTAGCATGATCAGATATTTTATTGGTTTTGTTTCAATTTTTTTTGGACAGGGTCTTACTTTATCCCAGGATGGCCTAGAACTCACTATGTAACTCAGTCTGGCCTCATACTTGGAGCAGACGTGCAAACACATCTTATGTGTTTAGTTGTGTGCCCTTTTTTTTTGTGTGTGTGTGTGTGTGTGTGTGTGTGTGTGTGTGTGTGAGCTGCTTTTCTCCAACACCTGACAGAAGAAACAACTTCAAGGGAGAAAGGCTTTTTGGCTCACCATTTTCTTAGGATTTCAATCCACAACGGTAGGGAAGGCATGGTAGCTAACAAAGGAAACAGAGAGAGCAAGTGTCAGAGCCAGAATCTGCTACAAAGGCCTGCCTCTAATGACCTACTCCACAAGACGGGTCCTACCTGCTCCAGACTCCATGGACCTCCAAATAGAGTCACGAGCTTGGGACCAAGATCCAAAACATGAGCCTGTTGGGAACTATTCATATTTAAACCATGACATGTTTTCATAGGTATAAATGTTTATCTTCTTTACTTTTAACTCCACACTATTTTCCAAGGCCTACTCCTCCTGCTAGGTAGAGCTTCGGTTTGCTGTTTCTAACTGCTCCCGGGGATTATAAAATTGGACCGGCAACACACCATTTGCAGAAAGTGTTCTGACGTGCAATGGAGACTTCAGTCACAACCTCAGTTTGTCTATTAATTTGTGGTTTTTAACTTGGGCAAATAATCCCTTCCTCTATTTGGGTCACAGCTTCCCCATTTCGAGGATCAGAAATGCTTCTACTTGGAATCTTCCCTGCAGCTTTCCTTATTTCCACAGAGGAAATTTTGGTTCAGAGAGCGGGAGTGACTTATCAAGGCCACACAACAGTTATCAGCAGCTGAGTTCAAGTTGGCCCATATTTATTGAGCGCCAGGCATGGTGCTAAGTGCTTTAGGTATTTAAATAACTGAACCTGCTGGGTCCTTCCCATGGGGCCTCTAGACAGAGCTGTGTTAATTCCCGAGAGCAGGTGCATGGAGAGCCTGCAGGGTACTGGTCAGATGCAGTAAAGATGTTAATAGGAAAAATTTCTGTTAGAAGGTAAGACAATACCTCCACCACCACGCTTGGCCTCAAGATAAGAAAGGCCAGACGGGCCTACTCCTTTTTATTTGCAGAAGATTGTCTACTGCTATAATATTTACTGCATCTGATGGATCTGATAGAGTAACCACCACCCTTATCTGTGTTCATGCATGATATCATGCAGTAGTTACCACACCATCAATAAAACTTTATATTCTCCTCTGCGAAAATGTATTTGTTATTATACAATATTAACAGCTACTGTTGATTATTTACTCTCTGTTAGACACCAAGCATTTCATATATGCTAACTCGCTTAATCTTTATTAAAATCCCAGGAGGCAGGAGCTACTATTATTATTCACATTTTAAAAATAAGTAGACAGAAGCACAGTTATAGTTCTTGTCTTAGGTCAGTGGGTTTCAAGCATTTTAAATGAAACCACAAAAACAAAAACAAAAACCAAACAACAAAAAAATAGTTTCATGGTATTTTACAGCCATGTACTAACCCCAACTTTAACACCACGAAATTTTCCTTTTTCTTTTAGCATGTGTGTGTGTGTGTGTGTGTGTGCACGTGTGAATATGTAAGCATATATGGATGTCCGAGGACAACTTATGGGAGTCAGTCCTTCCTTTCCACCTTGTAGATCCCCGGAACCAAACTCAGGTGGCCAGGCTTGGCAGCAAGCACTTTTGCTCACTGAACCGTCTTGCCAGCCCCATATTTTCTATTTAACTATTTTCCCCGTGATAGCTTGAACTACTAAATTAATTCTATGACCTAAATGGGTTGTTACTTACCGATGGAAAAATAATTTCCTAGGTGTTATATACACCAAATACACACCAAAACTATAATGAAATTCCAAATCCTAATACTTTGTTGTCTATGTGGTACTGAGAATTGAGCCCAGTGTGCATGTTAGACAAGCTCTCCACCACTACATCCCTAGCTCCTAAGTCATAACACACCCTTTAATGTGAACGTTCACATCCCGAGTCTTCCGTATTGTGTCCTGTGCTGCGGTGCCCAGGCACATAGGCAGTGATGGAGTCTCGATCATGGCTGTACCTTAGAATCGCCTGGAAGATTTTCAAAACATGACACTGCAACCCTGTGCCCAGACTTCCTGATTCGACTAGTCTAGGGTGAAGCCTAGATGTGAGCATTTGTTTTAAAAACTCCTGGGTGAGTCTCTGATACAGGCAAGACTGAGGATCACGTGTTAAGTGCTTCATTCCAGGGAAGCATGGACCAGAGGACTACTTAAAAAAGGCTCCGAGGGAATTTGGTGTTTAACTTTTGGTTTGTTGGTGGTGGTAGTAGTATGTATGTATGTATGTATGTATGTATGTATGTATATATTATGTATATACTATGTGTGTGTGTGTGTATATATATATATATATATATATATATATATATTTTTTTTTTTTTTTTTTTTTCTGGAGCTGAGGACCGAACCAAGAACCTTGCGCTTGCTAGGCAAGCGCTCTACCACTGAGCTAAATCCCCAACCCCTATATTTGGTTTTTAAAGACAGAGTCTGTGTGGCCCCCCAAGTTGACTTCAAACTCACTGTAGAGCATCTGTGGTGGTTTGAATAGGAATGGCCCCCATAGACTCAAGTGCTTGATGCTTGGCCCATGGGGAGTGGCACTGTTAGAAGGTGTGGCCTTGTTGGAGTAGGTGTGGCCTTGTTGGAGGAAGTGTGTCACTATGGAGGCAGTCTTTGAGGTCTCATATACTCAAGCTACACCCAGTGTGGCACCCAGTCTCGTTCTGCTGCCTGTGATCAAGACGTAGAACTCTCAGCTACCTCTCCAGCACCATGTCTGCCTGCACACTGCCATGTTTTCCACCGTGGTGATGATGGACTAAACCTCTGAACTGTAAGCCAGCCCCAGTTAAATGTCTTCCTGAATGAAAGCTGCTGTAGTTATGGTGTCTCTTCACACATGGCTGCGTGCAGGCAGACGTGGTGCTGGAGAGACAGCTGAGAGATCTACATCTTGTGTGGCGTGAGCATATATAAGACCTCAAGTCCACCCCCACAGTGACACACTTCCTCCAACAAGGCCTTAACTACTCCAACAAAGCCAGATTTAAAAAAAAAAAAAAAAAAAAAAAAAAAAAAGGGCCAATTCCTTCGGGGGTCATTTTCTTCTCAAACTACCACAATGGGGTTCCAGAGAGACAGGGCCTTCTGCAACCTAGCCTGGCCTTGAACTCCCACATCCACCTCCCAGGTGCAGGGATTACAGGCATATGCCACCACACTGGGCCTTGCGTTTATTTGCAGAGCTGGAGCTGGAACCAAAACTTGATGTGCCCCAGGCAAGTGTTTTAGCACTGACCTACACTCTGGCCAGAGGTTGTTCTTCGGAGCGGGACTCTCGTGCTGGGTACCCTGTGTTTATCTGTCTCACTACCTATCTGAGTGAACATCAGGATATGACTGCTCCAAGGTATGGTTGAGGAAAAGTTAGGTTTTCTTGCTTTGTTTGTTTTCCAAACAGGGTTTCTCTGTGGAACATTCCTGGCTGTCCTGGAACTCACAGAGATCCACCTGCCTCTGCCTCCCAAGTGTCGGGATTAAAAGAATGCACCACCACCGCCACCGGGCTGAAGAGAAGGTTTTTAAACTTTAAATATGAGGGTGAGTAGAGCCAGAGCCATCTGGAAGGGTCCAGACTGAACAGCGCCATGAGAGGAGAGAGAGGTAGGGAGAGCGAGAAAGGAAGAGAAAAGAGGAGAGAGGACCACAAGGACCAAGAGAGAGCCAAGGTAACCAAGAGGACAGAGAGTGTGTGGCCGAAATGGTGAGTTTTTACAGGAATCTAGCTGGGGAGGGGAAGTGAAGCCCCTTGGGGTGGGGCAAGAAGTGCTGAGAGAAGGCACAGGTACTGAGTGAGGCCAGGCAGACACTGTGGTATGCTAATAGGCACTGCAGTTAGCCATTTCTTTATCCTGAGTTTCTTTGGTACCTGACACTATCTAGTTTACTGATGGATGACATAATTCCTCTGCTCTCTGCCTTTCACTTCAGTTCAAGCCTGAGCAGCCTTGAAGGTGATTGGAGACGGGAGAGGGTAAGCTTGGAAATTCATTCCCCCAGTTACATCCCTGCAAGTCAGCCCATGGCTGGCTGTCAGTCTCCTTTCTGGTAACTAACTGCACCAATTTTAGGTCAAGAGGTGTTAACAGTTCAGAAAGTTTCCCGAATGATCCCTGCTCTCTACCTAGACGTTTGAAAACAGGACCCTTCGTAAATAAACCTCTATCCAATGAGCTTCCTATCTAGGTTCTGACTAATAAATCCTGCAAGCAGGGAGAAGGAAGTGGTACTTTTTTGGTTTTTCAAGACAGAGTTTCTCTGTGTAGCCCTTGCAGTCCCGGAACTCACTCTGTAGCCCAGGCTGGCCTTGAACTCACAGAGATCCGCCTGCCTCTGCCTCTCGAGTGCTGGGATTAAAGGTGTATGCCACCACCACCGCCACCAGCAGCCTCTCTCAGTTCTCAGCTTTACTCTTCCTGGATTTATCAGCGCCATCTGACTAGCTCATTGCTCTCCACCCCGGAACAAATTCTTCCCTTGGCTTCCATGACGATGAACTCTGAGCTGTTTTGCTCTCCCTCTGGCTAAATTTCTCAGGTGCTTCTGCTTCCTTCTCATGTCCCTGATGTCTTCACCTTCCTGAGGCTGAATGTTGAAATCCCAGAGGCTGTTCCTTAGTTTGTCTGTCTGTACCGGCTCTGCATCTTCTTCCAGTTTCCAGACGGTAAGTACTCTGCATGCTGTCCATACCCAGATTTATGGCTCTGACTTAGACCTCTTCCAGTTCTACACTCCTGTCTCCAGCCTCATGACACACAAGAATGGTGTCTTGAGGCAGCTTCCAACATCACATGTTATTTTTCGAGGACTTTTGTAAACCTCTTGTTAACCTTAGCCATTACTGAAAATTAAATTATATAAATGGAACAAAGATAATATTCAAAGCCTAAGTTAGGGATACAGCTCAGTAATAGACACACACACACACACACATACACACACACACACACACACACACACACACGCACGCACGCACGCACACACACACGCACGCACGCACGCCACACACACGCGCACACACACACACACACAAATCTTCAATAAGGATTACTGTACATTTTATTATTTGTGTAACGTATCTCACTATCAGTAAACTTACATATGCACACATACACGCCCCACATCACACACACACACACACACACACACACCACGAGCACATACACACACACTATTCTTTTTCCTCTGCAGTTAGCTGTTAAACATTTACTAGCATTCCACTGCTAATAGGTAAGTTGAACTTTGCTTATCCAAAACTGACCAGAACTGACGTCTTGACTGTCCACTCCTCATCAGGTGCCTCTGTAGACGTTCTTCATCTCAGTTAAAGGGACTATACCCTTGCATTGCTCCACCAAAAACTTCAATGTCCTCTCTGACTCTTCTCTTTCAGACTGTATCCAATCTCTAAGAAATACTTTCCCAAGCTGGGTGGTGGTGCTGTATGCTTGTAATCCCAGCACTCAGGAGGCAGAGGGACAGAGTGATCTCTGAGTTCGAGCCAGCCTAGTCTACAGAGTGAGTTCCAGAACAGCAACAGCTACACGAAGAAACCCTGTCTGGAAAACCAAAAAGAAAAGAAAAAGAAAAAAAATTCTTTCCCTCAATTCTCAAAATAAATTCAGACTCTGATTGTATTCTACCACTCCATGAGACCCTGCACATGGAGAGCTGCCTAGCTCCTTAACTGGCCTGCTCAGAACACCGAGTGATTCTGTTGGAACATTAGGAATGTCACTTCCTGGGCTGGGAATGTAGCTCAATGATAGAGTGCTGTCTATCACACCCAGGCTCTGGGTACAATCCATAGCACCTAGCATACACAAAAAGAATAATGTCAATTCCCTCTTTAAAAACCGTTGAATGGGCCGGGCAGTGGTGGCGCACGCCTTTAATCCCAGCACTTGGGAGGCAGAGGCAGGTGAATCTGTGTGAGTTTGAGGTCAACCTGGTCTACAAATTGAGTTCCAGGATAGCCAGGGCAGTTACACAAAGAAACTCTGTCTCAAAAAAAAAACAAAAAACAAAAAACAAAAAAACAAAAAAAAAACCCAACAACAACAAAAAAAAACAAAAAAACCCTTTAACGGATTCTGGTCTCACTTAGAGTCAAAGGCAAAGTCTCCACAATGGCTCGTATGAAGCCGCAGTGTCTGCCTGCCCATCTGCCCATTCCCTTACTCCTCTGATGTCCCTCACTTTACTCCTGCTAACTGGCCTCTTAGCTGTCCTTCAAATACATCACGAATGCTCTCACCTCAGGGCCTTTGCTCCTGCTCTCTCTACTATCTGAAATATTCTTCTCCACTTTCTGTACACTCTTCAGGTCTTTGCTCAAGTGCCATTTTCTCAATGAGGCTTCCTGATGAATCGACATAAAACTGTAATCCCCAAAAAGATATGAAATTAAAAGGGAGACTTCTTAATTTTTTAGTTACTAAGTGTGTGAACATTCACATGTGTCTTCCTCAATCATTCTTTACTTTTACTTCTTTTATTTTTAGAGAAGGTCTCACTAATACAACTTTGACTGGCCTGGGATTCACTACTTGGACCAAGCTGGCCTCAAACTCATAGAGATTCATTTGCCTCTGCCACCCAAGTGCTGGGATTAAATATGTACACCACCACAGCCAGCCTCTCTACCTTAATTTTTGAGACAAGTGTGGTGATATATTGTGTACCCTAATAAAATTTGCCTGAAGATCAGAGAACAGAACAAGCCACTAGATTAAGCATAGATTAAACATAGGCCAAGCAGTGGTGGCACACACCTTTAATCCTAGCACTCAAGAGGCAGAGATCTGTCTAGATCTCTGTGAATTCAAAGCCACCCTGGACTACATGAGATTGACTCGGTCTAGGAGAGAAACAGAGCCAGGCAGTGGTGGTACACACCTTTAATCCCAGTACTGGGAAGCACACACACCTTTAATCCCAGGAAGTAATGGCTGGGCAGAGAAAGGTATATAAGGCCTGAGGAAAGAGGAACTAAAGGCTTTTCGCCAGAAGAGTCCCTTTCAGCTGGGGCTTTTTCGGCTGAATCCTTTTCAGCAGAGGAAGCTCATTCGGCTAGAGGCCTATTGGCTGAGGCTTTTCAGGCTGAGGAGTCCTAAAGGTAAGATGTGGCAGTAGCTTGTTCCTTTGTCTCTCTGATCTTTCAGCATTTACCCCAATATCTGGCCTGGTATTTATATTATAATACCATTTAAAATTTGTGTTACAAGAGTTGGAGATTTAGCTCAGTGGTAGAGAGCTTACCTAGCAAGCTCAAGGCCCTGGGTTCGGTCTTCAGCTCCAGGGGGGGAAAAAAAAGTAAAATTTGTGTTACAGACAAGAGTCCTCACTGAACCTGGAGCTCACTGATTAAGCCAGGCTGGCCAACAAGTCCAAGAGATAGATCCACCTCCTGATTCCCAGTAGTGGAATTACAATTATGTTCTGCTGCTCCTAGCCTTTACCTGGGTGGCGGAAACAGAACTCAACTCCTATGCTAGCCATCTCTTCAGCTTGAAAGAGAGACTCCCTCTAAGATGAAGTGACCAGTGGGAGCAGAGAGGAAACAAGACAGGGTGGAGGGAACTGAGGATGAACACACACTATCTATATGTATGCAAATGTCATAATAAAATCCATTCTTTTGTACGAACATATTGTGATGGTGTGGTAGTTTGAATGTCAGTGGCCCCCATAAACTCATAGAGAGTGGCACTATTGGGAGGTATGGCTTTATTGGAGTAGGTATGGCCTCATTGGAGGAAGTGTGTCACTGTGAAAGCAGGCTTTGAGGCTCATATATGCTCAAGCCACACCCAGTAGTTCAGTTCACTTCCTGTTTCCTGCATGTCAAGATGTAGGACTCTCAGCCAACTCTCCAGCACCATGTCTGCCTGCATGCTGCCATGTCCCACCATGATGATATTGGACTGAACTTCTGAACCATAAGCCACCCAATTAAGTATTTTCCTTTATAAGAGATGCCGTGGTCATGGTGTCTCTTCACAACAATGGAAACTCTAACTACGACAGATGGATAGCCTTCATTATCAACTTGATAACCAAGTAAAGGTATTAATTGGTAAAGAATGGAATCCTGTAATCTGGGAAGGATCCTATTGAGGCTGAGAACTTTGAACCCACAGATTTTCAAGAGTTTATCTCAGCTGAGGAAGTAGCCTTTCTACCCTCAGCAGAAGATATACTCTCATCCCCTGAAATATTACCTTTCCCACCTTTGACTGAGGAACTTAACCCTTCATTGTCTGCTAATCCAGCAGTGGATTTATCCTGAAGGAGATGCCAGGCAAGACACTCCTGACATTTCTCAGGGCCCACCAATAGTCGCCTCTAGACCTATAACCACACTAGGCTAAGCAGGCTCCTCGGGAGGAGGTAGAAAGTATAGTCCCTGAGGAGGTGCGCTACACTGTTAAAGCGCTAACTAGGTTTGCTAATTCATTCAAGCAGAAGTCTGGGGGACCAGTGTGGGGATAGTTTTTAAGGGTGTGGGATAATGATGGAAGGGACAGGAAACTAGACCAGGCTGAGTTCGTTGATACGGGTCGTCTGAGTGGAGTTTCTAGGTTTAATATGGAAGCTCACACTTTTTTTTTTGTGTGTGTGTGTGTGTGTGTGTTTGAGACAGGGTTTCTCTGTGTGATTTTGGAGCCTGTCCTGGATCTCACTCTGTAGACCAGGCTGGCCTCGAACTCACAAAGATCCACCTGGCTCTGCCTCCGGAGTGCTGGGATTAAAGGATGTGCCTCCACCACCCGGCACAAAGTGAATTTTATGGTAACGTGACTCGTATGGACATTTGGTACTGGCTAATCAATAATGGTGTTTCTAGATATGAAATAGATAAGAAGCCTACTGCATTTTTGTTGGATCTGTATAAGTGGAAAAAAAATCTCAAACAAATGAAGGAAAGGTTGCATGAGATCAAGGCAAAAGGGAATCTTGGCCTGTGAACCAATTTCCAAACTTTAGACAGTTTGCCAACCCAGAACCCCTTTAACAAGGGATTGCCAGGTTCCCCTGAGGCAGGACCTTGATAAAATCCCTAATAGTTTTACTATTAGCCTTTCTCCAGTCCTTCCCTGGAGGGACCTATGACCATTTACAGGGGTAAATGTTCACTGGGGGAAAGGAAACAATCAGATATTCTGGGTCTGTTGGATACTGATTCTGAATTGACACTGATTCCAGGAGACCTGAAGAAACATTGTAGCCATCCAGCTAAAACAGGGGCTTATGGAGATCAGGTGATTAATGGAATCTGGGCTGAAGTCTGACTCATGGTAGATCCAGTGGGTCCCTGAACTCATCCTGTGGTTATTTCCCCAGCTCCAGAATGTATAATTGGGAGAGATATGGTTAGAAGTTGGCAGAATTCTCACATTGCTTCCCTGACCTGTGGAATGAGGACTGTTATGGCTGGAAAGGCTAAGTAGAAGCCGTTAGAGTCGCCTCTGCCGAGGAAAATAACGGCTCAAAAACAGTATGGCACGCTGAAGGAACTGCAGAAATCAGTGCCACCGTCAAGGACTTGAAAGATAAGGGGTGGTGGTTCCCAACACATCTCCCTTTAACTCTTCTCACTAATGCAGAAGACGGATGGATCGTGGAGATTGACAGTTGACTATCAAAAACTCAATCAAGTAGTGACTCCAATTGCAGCTGCTGTACCAGATGCGGTGTCCTTGCCTGAGCTGATTAACACATCTCCTGGTACATAGTTTGCAACTATTGGTTTAGCAAATGGCTTTTTCTCAGTACCTGTCCATAAAGACCATCAGAAGCAATGTGCTTTTCAGTTGGCAAGGCCAGCAGTATACCTTTGCAGTTTTACCTTAAGGATATGTTAACTCTCCTGCTCTGTGTTATAACTTAGTTCAAAGGGATCTTGATCATCTGTCTCTTCCACAAACTATCACATTGGTCCATTGTATCCATGGCATTGTGCTGATTGGACCAAATGAGCAGGAGGTAGCAACCATTTTAGACTTGTTGGTAATACATGCACATCAGAGGATGGGAAATAAACACAGCCAAATGTCTAGGGCCCTCTACCTCAGTGAAATTCTTAGGAGTCCAGGGGTGTGGGGCATGCAGAGATATTCTTTCTAAGGTGAAGGATAAGTTATTGCCTCTGGCCCCTCCCACCACCAAGAAAGAAGCACAACAGTTAGTGGGCCTGTTTGGATCCTGGAGACAGCACATTCCTCACTTGGGGGTGTGACTTCGGCCCATATACCATGCGACTTGGAAAGCTGCTGGCTTTGTGTGGGGCCTGGAACAGGAGAGACTCTTCAACAGGTCCAGGCTGCTGTGCAGGCTGTGCTACCGCTTGGACCATACGATCCTGCAGACCCGATGGTGTTTGAGGTGTCACAGGGATGCGGTTTTTTAGCCTTTGGCAGGCCCCTGAAGGTGAACCACAGAAGAGACCTCTGGGATTTTGGAGCAAGGTTCTATCATAATTGCTGGCTATTCTCCCTTTGAGAGACAGCTCTTGGCCTGCTGTTGGGCCCTAGTGGAAACTGAATGTTTGTCAATGGGCCACCAAGTTACCATGTGACCTAAGCTGCCCATCAGGAGCTGGGTGTTATCTGACCCACCAAGCCATAAAGTGTGATGTGCACAGCAGCAATCTATTATCTATTATCGAATAGAAGTGGTATACATGGGATCGGGTCTGAGCAGGTCCTGAAGAAACAAACAAGGTACACACACTATTGCCCAGGTGCCTATGGTTTCTAGTCCTGGTACAATGCTGGCTGCCGCCCAGTGTGCACCCATAGCCTCACGGGGTGTGCCTTGTGGTTGGTTGACTGAGGAAGAGAAGACTAGAGCCTGGTTTACTGCTAGTTCTGCATGTATGTAGGCACCACCCAGAAGTGGACAGCTGCAGCATTACAACCCCTTTCTAGGAGAACCCTGAAAGATACCAGAGTAGGGAAATCTTCACGATGGGCAGAGCTTCGGACAGTACACATGGTCATACACTTTGTTTGGAAGGAGAAATGGCTAGAGATGTGATTGTTCACTGGTCCATGGGCTGTAGCCCATGGATTGACTGGATGGCCAGGGACTTGGAAAGAGCATGATTAGGAAACTGGTGAGAAAGACATCTGGGGGAAAGTATGTCAATGGATCTCTCCAAATGGACAAAGGATGCGAAGATACTTGTGTCCGGAGTAAATGCTCATCCAAAGGTGACTTCAGCTGAGGAGGAGTCGATAATCAAGAAGATAGACTGACCCAGTCTGTGTACAGTCAATCTCTTTCCCCAGCCATCCCTGGCATTGCCCATTGGGCCCATGAACAACGTGGCCAGAGCAGCAGAGGTGGGGGTTATGAATGGGCTTGATAACTTCAACTTCCACTCACCAAGGCTGACCTGACTACAGCTGTTGCTGAGTGACACTGAGTCCCAGATATGGCACCATTCACCGGAGTGATCAGCCAGTGACCTGGTGGCAGATTGACTCTACTGAACCACTTCCTCCCTGGAAAGGACAACGCTTTGTCCTTACTGGAGTAGATCCTTATTCTGGTTAGGGATTTGCCTTTCCTGCATGTAATCCTTCTGCCAAAACCACCATCCGTGGATTTATAGAATGTGTTATCCATCATCATGGTATTCCACGTGGTATTGCTTCTGACCAAGGAACTCACTTCACAGCCAGAGAAATGTGGCAGTGTACCCACGACCATGGAATCCACTGGTTTTACCATGTTCCCCATCATCCTGAAGCAGCTGGCATGTTAGAAAAGTGGAATAGCCTTTGAAGACAAACTTACAGCACCAATGGCAGCAGCCTGGAGGGCTGGGGCAGAGTTCTCCACTAGGCAGCGTAGGCTTTGAATCAGCGTCCAATATTATAGTACGGTTTCTCTCATAGCCAGGATCCACGGGTCCAGGAGTCAAGGGGTGGAAAAAGGAATGGTTCTACTCACTATTGTAATGCAAATTCTAATTGGTCTTAATAATAAAAACCCAAAGCCAGATATAGGGGTAAATGCTTAAAGATCAGAGAGACAAGCGAGCAAGCCACAGCTACTTCTTACCTCACCAGCTCCTCAGCCTGAAAGGGGGGCTGTGGCTGGAAGTTTCTTTGGTCCCACGCGTGGTCCTGCAGGTCTGGATAAATCTCTCCCACCCATGGTCCTGCAGCTACTTATAAAATAATTACTCAGAGGCTTAATATTAATTACAAATTGTATGGCCTATGGCTCAGGCTTCTTGCTAGCCAGCTCATAACTTAATTCAACCTATTTCTATTAATATACATATTTCCATGTGTTCTATGGCTTTACCTGTGTCCTATTTATTACATGTTGCTCCTTGGATGGCATCCAATGGGAGCGACATATATTAACAGCATACAGAAAGACATCCCACAGCAAGGGGCCAAGCTCCTGTCTCTGCCCGCCTTATATATCACTTCCTGTTTCCTCCTTCCTAGTGCTGGGATTAAAAGTGTGTGCCTCCCAAGTACTGGGATCAAAAGCATGAGATCCCAAGTGCTGAGATTAAAGTGCCCTGCCTCTATGGTTAACTAGGGGCTAGCTCCTCACTCTGATCTCCAGGTAAGCTTTATTTATTAGAGCACAATCAAAATATCACCACACACTATCACACCTAGTGACTCACGAGGGAAATTTTTGCTTTCTGTTCCAGTGACCTTAAGTTCTGCTGGCCTAGAAGTTTTGGTTCTAGGACTAGGGAGTAGTCTTGTCAGGAGACACAACACTCCATTAAACTGGAAGCTCATATGTCCCCCTGGCCACTCTGGGCTTCTGATGCCCTTAAACCAAGAGGCTGAGAAAAGAAATGAAGCATTAGAAGGTGTGATTGATCCAGATTACCAAGGGGAAATTGGACTGTCTTTTCACAATGGAGGTAAGAGCGATTATGTCTAGAATGCAGGAGATCCTTTAGGGTGTCTCTTGGTGCTACCATGTCCTGTGATTAAAGTCAATGGGAAACTTCAACAGCCTAATCCAGGCAGGAAGACAGAGAGCACAGACTTTTCAGGAATGAAAGTATGGGTCACTCCTCCAAGAAAAGAGCCAAGACCTGATGAAGTGCATGCTGAGGGTCGAGGATATGCAGAATGGGTAATAGAGGATGATAGTTATAATACCAGCTAAAGCCATGTGACCAGGCTGCAGAAATAAGGATTATAATTGACATGAGTTTTCTGTCTTATTTTGTTAAGAATATGCTTGTACAGATATTGGTTTTCTTTCCTCCATTTATCATGTAGTGTAACATCAACTAAGAGAATATCAGTGGTTATCATATTTAAGTTTTGAAATACCAAAAGAATGTCCCTCAAGGGATGTTGTCATCTATTCTAAAATTTTTTTTTTTTTTGGCTTTTCGAGACAGGGTTTCTCTGTGTAGCTTTGCGCCTTTCCTGGAACTCACTTGGTAGCCCAGGCTGGCCTCGAACTCACAGAGATCCGCCTGGCTCTGCCTCCCGAGTGCTGGGACTAAAGGCGTGCGCCACCACCGCCCGGCTATTCTAAAAATTTTAATGTATTTTCAGTTATACAAGGAATAGTTATATCATGTTAGGCATAATTATGACCTGCTTATTGTTTTATTTGGAAATTAAGCATGACATAAGGAGATCTGATTGTCAGGTTGACAAGGTATAAACTTGTGATGGCTATTCTTAGTTGTCAACTTGACTACATCTGGAATTAACTAAAACCCAAGCAGCTGGGTACACCTGTGAGGGATTATTTCTTAATTAAATCGTCTGAAGTGGGAAGACCCTCTTTTAATCCAGATCTTTTGAAGTGGGAAGATCCACCTTTAATCTGGGCCACACCTTTTACTGGTACCTCTATTAAAAGACATGGAGGAAGGAAGCTTGTTCCCTTTGCCTGCTTGCTCTCATTTTCACTGGCAAGTCCATTCCTTTACCAGCATTAGGACCTACTTCAGGATTCCAGCACATACTGGCTACTGGACTCTTGGACCTTCCATTGGAAGACAGCCTTTGTTGGACTAGCTGGATCATAGCCTGTAAGCCATTACAATAAATCATACACACACGCACACACACACACATTCATTCATTCAATCAATTCTGTTCCTCTAGAGAACCCTGACTAATACATATATACAGTAATAATAGAAAAAGAACACATACTGTAGGGAATGGAGGAAGCCCTGAGTAAGTGAAATTCTGAGTGAGGGTGTATTTTGGTATGAGCAAGTCCTGTTGGCCATGGGAAATTGGTAAAGCCATTACCTATGGATCAGGCTTAGAGGGATGGCAGAGTTTTCTTCAGGAGACTGGGTATGAGTGTTTATGAATGACTGACCAGTATGTGCAAAGACTAGCAACTGCAGCTTCCTCCTCCAGGATGCCGACAGCCTTAGACTGCTCGCCTACAGAGACCTTCTAGGAAGACTAAACTAGCCCTCCCCCTGTGCTGTACCTAATAAACATGCTAAGGTTTCAGGCTGCAGTGATAGCAGTAGTGTTAAAAAAAAATCATTGGGTGGTGGTGGCGCTCACCTCTAATTCCAGCACTTGGGAGGCAGAGACAGGTGGATCTCTGTGATTTTGAGGCCAGCATAGTCTACAGAGAGAGTTCCAGGACAGCCAGGGCTACACAGAGAAACCCTGTCTAAAAAAACAAACAAACAACAACAACATCAAAAAAAACCAAACAAACCCAACTTGTACAATATTTTAAGGTGTGTTACTTTTTTTATGTCGCATTTGTTTAATTCTGTGAAGCTTTGTTACTTTGCCTGTCTAAAACACCTGATGGTCCAATAAAGAGCTGAATGGCCAATAGCAAGGCAGGAGAAAGGATAGGTGGGGCTGGCAGGCAGAAAGAATTAATAGAAGGAGAAATCTGGGAGAGGAGAGATGAAGGAAGGAGAGAACAAGGAGAGGAGGACAAGAGAGGGACCAACCACCCAGCCACACAGCCAGCCATGTAGTAAGAGTAAAAGTAAGATTACAGAAGTAAGAAAAGCAAAAAGCCCAGAGGCAAAAGGTAGACAGAAATAATTTAAAGTTAGGAAAAGCTGGCAAGAAACAAGCCAAGCTAAGGCCAAGCATTTATAATTAAGAATAAGCCTCTGAGCCGGGCGGTGGTGGCGCACGCCTTTAATCCCAGCACTCGGGAGGCAGAGCCAGGCGTATCTCTGTGAGTTCGAGGCCAGCCTGGGCTACCAAGTGAGTTCCAGGAAAGGCGCAAATCTACACAGAGAAACCCTGTCTCGAAAAAAAAAAAAAAAAAAAAAAAAAAAAGAATAAGCCTCTGTGTGTAATTTATTTGGGAGCTGGGTGGTGGCCCCCCCAAAGAGCAGAAACAAACAACACCACCAAACAAACAAACAAACAAACAAAAACCCCATCATCCAGCTTCATTGTATGTGTGTTTGTCTACTTCATTCCCTTGCTACCCTGAGCCGAGGTTCAAGACCCAAGCTATGAGGGACAGGGTACCATACAATATTGTGATCCCTCTTCCTCCCACATTACCCCTCTACCCTGATGCTTCTTTTATCTAAAGTGTTAAAGGTTTTCTATGTATGTTTTAGTTTTTAGCCCTTTCTTCTCCCACAGGAATATAAACTCAATACATTTATTTTTATTTTTTACTATATTAAAAACTCTTTAAATAGTCTCATATTAGGCACTCAACAGTCTGATGAACAAATATTGTGAGCATCTTAAATATCCATGAATAACGCCTTTGAGCTTATTGTAGGAAAAAGGAGGAGTAGGGATCCTAGAGTGAGTCCCTAACACTTTCAAATGCTCAGCTGAGATTCAGTGTGATTTGTCCATGTCTTCCAGTCTCCTAGTTGTTAGAGGTGCCACCTGGAAATAACTGTGCTCTTTTTAAAACATCAGAAATATGTAGTGGACTGAAAAGAAAGTGACAGATTACACTCTGTTGGCTAAAATCAACAGCATCTCATATCAGAGTCTAGCATGGACACGTAGTAGAAGTCACCAGAAGACTTTTTTTTTTTTTTTTTTTTTTTTTTTTGGTTTTTCAAGACAGGGTTTCTCTGTGTAGCTTTGCGCCTTTCCTGGAACTCACTTGGTAGCCCAGGCTGGCCTTGAACTCACAGAGATCTACCTGGCTCTGCCTCCTAAGTGCTGGGATTAAAGGCGTGCGCCGCCACCACCGCCCGGCACCAGAAGACTTTTTTAAAAGTAAACATTAGCCGGGCGGTGGTGGCGGCGCACGCCTTTAATCCCAGCACTCGGGAGGCAGAGCCAGGCGGATCTCTATGAGTTCGAGGCCAGCCTGGGCTACCAAGTGAGTTCCAGGAAAGGCACAAAGCTACACAGAGAAACCCTGTCTCGAAAAACCGAAGAAAAAAAAAAAAAAAAAAAAGTAAACATTAATTGAGTGTTTAGTATATGGAAAGAGGACACAAAGATGACCAGATACAGGCCTTCCTTGGAGATGCTCCCAGCCTAATGGGCAAGGCAGTCACGGAAGTGGACAACTATACAAAGTTACTGTCGGCTCAGCTGTTTATGCTAATAAGACCTATCACGGGCCTCAAGGCTCCCACAGGATAGGGGTAAGGAGGCAGAAGGGCTAGGACACTTGCCTGGAACACCTCTGTCGTCCTGTATCCCACCTCTGCGGGCAAACTGGTCTGCTCCTGAAGCGAGAGGCTATCTCGGCGGCACAGAAAGACAGCCTACTCTGAAATCTGAGTGCCCGGGTCTCAAATCTTACTGTGTACCTTGTACTCAGTTTCGGGTCTGCTAGCTACAGCCTACAGAGTGACGTGGCACATGCAGCCTTTCCCCAGCTGGCTCCTGAAGACTCCTCCAGGCTCACCCGCCCCACCCTCCCCTCATGCTGGGTGCCTTCCCTGTCACAGCTCCCCTACGATGACACCTTTGCTCAGCCTTCCCAACTTTGACAGTCCCTTTCCTGTTTCAATACGGGGCTCTGCTGTCACCATCTCTGGGCCTTGAAGTGCCCGTTTCCTTTCCTCCAGCGTCTGCTCTTCACCACGAGAAGCCGGAGGAATCTGTCTGCAATATGTAGGACTCACCATGATGCTTAAGCTAGCAGAAACAAAAAATAAAACTTCATTTCTGGATTTAAAGCCTGTAATTTTTTTTTATTTTTATTTTTATTTTTATTTTTATTTATTTATTTTTTTTTTTACAGCTGGCCTGGAGCTATAGAGACCAGGTTGACTTCTAACTCAGAAATCTGCCTGCCTCTGTCCCCCAAATGCTGGGACTAAAGTCATTGGCTACCATGCCCAGCAAACCCATAAACTTTACTGTGGCCCACCAAGCTATGTGACACCCCCCACTCACCCCTACCCCATCGCCACCCCCTGGGTGTTCTCTCCATTCCAGCCAAACCAGCCTTTCTTGCCCAGTGTATCATGTTTTGCTCTCCCTGGCGACCTTCGCACACACTTCCTGCTTTTACTTCAATATTGTCTGCTCATTCGTCAGAGGTCGTCAGTTCAAACCTCCTGTCGCTTCCCCACCCCACCCTCAGCTTTGCTGTAACAGTAGTTTTAGAGTTAATTGTGAACTACTTAGTGCCCTATCTCCCTCTGAATAGGGACCACACATCTTGTTCATCACCATGGCACAAAAGGCGCCTAGAGCTGAACGTGGCACAGAACAGGTCCTCCAAGCGTATGTTAACTCATACTTTGTCACCAACAGATGTTCAGCCCTTCGTGGTTGTCATAGAGGTTTTCTGAGCCTGGGAAACACTGTAGTGTGCTGTCCAGATCTCCTGTCACTAAAGACTTGAGATTCCGGCTGCTAGCCATGTTAGTGTTCACAAAAAGCCTTTAGCTGTCAGCTGCTCCAGATAAGGAGCCTTCTCGGCTCCTGTTGCGCCTCCTGCCAGGAGACACTATTCCAGTGATTGACAGGCGACAGTGTAAAAGGTCTGCTATCTTGGAGTCTGCTGGGTGAACCAATAGATTATCCCCAAACCTCCTGCACTGCAGGAATCCAAACCGCTGTAGACTCAGGCTCCTTTGTCTTCTCTGACCTCTCCAACTGGGTAAAACACTACATTCGTTAACCTAAAGCTCGCATACATCGTTCGGCTATCAAAGTGTTTTCCATCATTTTTCTGTTACAGTCCGGTACTCCCAATTCTATACTGTGTATTCCCGTGAAGCAACTGAGGCTCAGAGTGGTAGAGCGATCCCCCTAAGGCCAAGCACTATCTAGAAGCTAATCTCACACACAGATTTTCTCCTCTCTTTCCCTATTAAGTCGCTGCATCCTGAGCATGAGCGAGCAAATTCATAGAAGCGAATTTTAGTCTCAGACTCAAGAAAACAGGATCCTTGGATCTTGAGCTGACCGGCGCAGAACAGCTAGGGAAACTGAGGTCCAGAGGCAGGACTCCGTGCCTGCAGAGGCGACCGCGAAGGGGGCGCGTCCTGCCCAGTGGGCCGCCTCCTTCCGCCCCCAACGCCGGGTCTCCCCTGCCGGTCTTTTCTCTCGCCAAGCCGCCACCTCGGAAGCGAGCCATGGTTGCAGCCGCGGCGGCGGCGTGGCTGCTCCTATGGGCCGCGGCCTGCGTGCAATCCGAGCAGGACTTCTACGACTTCAAGGCGGTCAACATCCGGGGCAAGCTGGTGTCGCTGGAGAAGTACCGCGGCTCGGTGAGTGACGGTCCCCTGCGGGCCTGGCTGGGCGGGGGGCAGGGCTTGATGGGGGCACCCGGGCCGGGGCTCTTCCGGGGATGCTCCCCTCGGGTGTGTCACAGCTCGGACACCACCCTGGGGATCCCAGCCCCGCGATCCATCCATTTGGCGCCCCCAGGCCCTTGCCTACTCAGGCCCGCGGTGACGTGGCACAGCTCAGGAGCCACATGAGCTGTCTGCGCGCTCTGGGGCTCATGATCTCGCCCAGAAGGTGAATGCCTCTCCTAAGAGTAAAAGTAACCTTAGCCTTTTGCCCCTCCAGTCCGGCTTTTGCGCCTAGAACAGTGGGTCCAATGAGAACAGGGAGAGACAGATGTGCAGCAGAGGGAGTGACCACCTAAGATGGACCCCTGCTTGAGTCTTAGAATGCACACTTAAGGCCCTGAGAACGAAGACGTGGGCAAAGGACCACACAACAGTAAAAAGCAGCCCATGCTGGAAGAGAACCCTACCTACACCCTTCCCATCCTTGGTCCTCTCAGGGCCTAACCCTTAGAGGGCAGTTGTGATGGAATTGCTAGCCATCCAGGCGGACAGGCTCCTCCTTGCTAGACTGAATCACGGTAAGGAAGTGTATCAGGATTGGGTCTTTAAAAAAAAAAAAAAAAAAAAGACTTGAGCAAGACAGATCGGGACAAAGAGAGCTGGCCAAGTCCAGAAACAAGCAAAACTATAAGAAGGGTGGGGAGGACCAGGGATTTCAACAGTGTTGTATCCCTGAAGGATACAAACCCCTGGGCTAAATGGTGGTAGATGAGGCTGATGGGGCCCAGGAGAGCCCAGAGGGTCTCTGAACTTAGTTCAGAGGTGCTAACATTGTTCGTGATGAAGAATCCTCTCAAGAGCGGGGTCTGGTGTGGCAGGCCTTTAATCCCAGCTCTGCACTAGGGAGGAAGAGACAAGCTGACCCCTGTGGGCTCAAGGCCCTATCTCGGAAAAAAAAAATTAATAATTAATTAAATTTAAAAAGTCTTTCAAAGAATCTTCTGCCTCTTGAGATGAAGACCCTGGTGTGAAGATGTGTGTGGCGTTGGACATAAATGGACCCGTGAGCCCATCATCCAGATTTGGATGAATCACGAAAGAATGACTATCAGCATGCTTTTCTTGGGTGTAGGGCCATCTTTGGGGATGAAACTAATTTTGATCGCCTTGAAATTCTCAGTTATGCTGGGAGTCCTTGCTCTGTCTGATGCGTTGAGTTTCAAAGGGAGAGGTCAGTGTGGAAGTACTTGGTAAGCTTTACGCTGCTGTGTGTCCTGTAGGTCTCGGTCAGTGACCTCATCCAAACTCCAGACAAAGAGTAGCAAAGAGCAGGGCCGGTTCCTCCCCTCTGCTATGGCTGGACAGAGACCCCAGATACACCCTGAGCAGCTCCTCCACTCACTGAGTCCTTGTTTAGTACTCAGCACCTACTCGTTAGAAACCCAAGCCCTGAAGAGAATAGTAATGAGCAGAACAAGTTTATGCTTTAATCAAGCTTATGGGAAAAAAGACAATAAACTAGTCACTGAAAACTGAACCAGGTAATCCCAATTAATTAATTAATTATTAGCAATAAGAGATTTTTAAAAAAAGACAAGATATTTTTCAACTACTAAAAGGAATAGTGTATAGAGTTAGCCTGGAACAGTGATGCACATTTTATTTTTTTTATTTTTATTTTTTTTGGTTTTTCGAGACAGGGTTTCTCTGTGTAGCTTTGGTGCCTGTCCTGGATCTTGCTCTGTAGACCAGGCTGGCCTCGAACTCACAGAGATCCACCTGGCTCTACCTCCCTAGTGCTGGGATTAAAGGCATGGGCCACCGCTGCCCAGCGAGTGACGCACACTTTTTTTTTTTTTTAAATTTATTTATTTATTATGTATACAGTATTCTTCCTGCATGTGTCCCTGCAGGCCAGAAGAGGGTACCAGATCTCATTACAAGTGGTTGTGAGCCACCATGTGGTTGCTGGGAATTGAACTCAGGACCTCTGGAAGAGCAGTTGGTGCTCTTAACCACTGAGCCATCTCTCCAGCCCCGTGACGCACACTTTTAATGCCAGCACTTGGGTAGCAGAAGCAGGCAGATCTCTGTGAGTTCAAAGCCAGTCTGGTCAATATAGCAAGTTCCAGGCCAGCCAAGGCTACAATTAGGTAATGAGATCCCGTCCCAAAAAAATTAAAATAAGGCTGGGCGGTGGTGCACACGCCTTTAATCCCAGCACTCAGGAGGCAGAGCCAGGTGGATCTCTGAGTTTGAGGACAGCCTGGTCTACAGAGTGAGTTCCAGGAAAGGCTCCAAAGCCACACAGAGAAACCCTGTCTCGAAAAACCAAAAAACAAAAAAGAACGGAAAAAAAAAAGAAAGAAAGAAAACCTTTTTTTATTATTACAGTGTGTGTGTGTGTGTGTGTGTGTGTGTGTGTGTGTGTGTGTGTGTTTGTGTGTAGGGTGCCAGAGAACAACTTGGGGGAGTCATTTCTTTCCTTCTACTTTGTGGGGCCCTGGGATTAAACTCAGATTGTCAGGCATGGCAGCAAAGTGCTGTCTCTCCAGTTTGTTTTGTTGTATTGTTTTGTTTTGAGACACAGTGTCTCGCTGTGCAGTAGCTAGCCTAGAAATTGCTATGTAGATCAGGTTGGCCTTGAACTCATAGAGATCCTCCTGCCTCTGTCTCTGCCTCCTAAAACCTAAGAGCAGAGATTAAAGGCATGCAGCATTATTTTTTTATATTTTTCACTTTATTTATTTATTTATTATTTATTTATTTTTGGCTAAGAGATGGTCTTCCTATGAGGTTTAGGTTGGCCTCCCATTTGCAATTCTACTGCCTCAGTCTCCTTAGAGCTGGGATTACAGGTGTGTGGTAATATATTGTGTACCCTAATAAAATCTGCCTGAAGATCAGAGAACAGAACAAGCCACTAGATTAAACATAGAAGCCAGGCAGTGGTGGCACACACCTTTAATCCTAGCACTTGAGAGGCAGAGATCCGTCTGGATCTCTGTGAGTTCAAAGCCACCCTGGACTACATGGGATTGATTCAGTCTAGGAGAGAAACAGAGCCAGGCAGTGGTGGCACACACCTTTAATCCCAGTACTTGGGAGTCACATGCCTTTAATCCCAGAACTTGAGGATTCACACCTTTAATCCCAGCACTAGGAAGGAAGGAGAAAGGTATATAAGGCGTAAGGAGACAGGAACTGAACCTTTTCAGGCTGAGGAGTCCTAGAGGTAAGAGGTGGCAGTGGCTTGTTCCTTTGTCTCTCTGATCTTTCAGCATTTACCCCAATATCTGGTTCTGGATTTTTTATTATAAGATCATTTAGGGTTGGGTGGTGACGGTGCACACCTTTAATCCCAGCACTCAGGAGGCAGGCGGATCTCTGTGAGTTCAAGGCCAGCCTGGTCTGCAGAGCTAGTTCCAGGCTACACAGAGAAACCTTGTCTTGAAAAACCAACCCCCCCCCAAAAAAAAAGACCATTTAGGAATTTGTGCAACAGGTCTGTGCCACAGAACCCATGGGGAAACGTGTTTTTTTTTTTTGTTTTTGTTTTTTTTGGTGGTCAAGCCTAGACATCTAGTGGGTACAGACTAGGATGATGCCAAATAGTCTACAATAAACAGGACAACTCCCCACAATGAAGACCTGTAATTTTGGTAGTACTGAATTTGAGAATCCCATCTAGCTTCAGCAATCTGTGCCCAGTGTTCCAGACTGACCCTGGGAAATGGTCTTCTTTAGGTAGTCGGATGATATTATCCCAGCTTGTCTCAAAAGCAGTCACGGGGCTAGGGCGAGGGTGCCCAGGCAAAGGATTGTAATCTTTCAGTAATACGTAGCTAGAAGCTGGAAATGTGGCATTATTGGTGCCAAAATTCGAATTACAGTATAACTCAGTTCCATCAGCTAGCTTTGTATTTATTGCCTAAAGCCTTTAATAAAATTAGGGCTTAGCGATCAAAGTTTTTGTTTGCTGGAAGGGAGGAGATGAAAAGGATTGTCCTGGGGGTCATTCTGTCTATGTACCCATGTACTGGCAGCCCCATCCAGGGGAAGGCACAGGGAGGCACACTACTCTTCTGCTTCCTTTTTCTTTAGAGACTTCTGGGAAGGAGCTCGCCTGAATTCCTGGAAGTACCCAGCTGACCGAACCAAACTGAACCCAAGTGTGCCTTTCTCCTCCCTAGCATCACCTGCTGATATGTGCTCTCTGTGTGCATGCCTCTCTGGGAATGGGCTATATGTATTTGTGGATTCGTATCCTAGTGGCTATATGTAGGTTTGCATCTTAGAGCATGTGCATATTAATTTAGGTGAATTGTGTGCCTACCGTCACAGATACTCCTGTATGTGTGTACATGTGTATAGGCCCCTACATGCTTGATTTCATATGCGGGTATATTATGTGAGAGCATTATACACATATTTACATATGTACGTAGCATTCTTGCATGTGAGATGGAATCACCTATGTGGACATATCAGAGCAGATACAAGTGCGTGCCTCTGTGCTGGATTGTATATGGTTCTGAGCGTTCTTCTGTTTTGTTTGTTTTGGCCATGCAGGTTTCCCTGGTGGTAAACGTAGCTAGCGAATGTGGCTTCACAGACCAGAACTACCGAGCCCTGCAGCAGCTGCAGCGGGACCTGGGTCCCTACCATTTTAACGTGCTTGCCTTCCCTTGCAACCAGTTTGGCCAGCAGGAACCAGACACCAACAGGGAGATCGAGAACTTTGCCCGCCACACCTACAGTGTCTCTTTTCCCATGTTCAGCAAGACCGCAGTCACCGGCTCTGGTGCCCACCCTGTCTTCAAATACCTAACCCGTGAGTCCTGTCCCTTCTCCTCTTCCCTCCCTGGCTGTGGCCATGACTCCCTGGGCAGCAGAAGCTGCTAGCTGGCTGTGTCACCTTTCTCTTCCTAACCCTTGGAGGAAAGTGAAGGCAGGCATGAGCAGAGGAGGAATCCTGCCCAAGTCTCTCCACGCCTGCTGTCTCACCCTAGGACTTCCCTGAAATCTTGTCTCTGGGTCATCACGCTTTTGTCATCGTTCCTTAGCTGAGCTTGTAGACTGAGGAGCGAGAAACAAGACACAGCCAGGAGACGCCACACGCCTGGAGAAGGGTGACCAGATGACTGAAAGTCACTAAAAGGGAAACCTTCTCTCTGAAAGATTAGCTTAATTGCCATGCCTGGAATACCAGTGACAGGCATGATGTGTGGGCTGTGAATGAAATCACCAAGGACAGAAAGGCAGTAGAGTTTGTTAGGTACCCTGTGGTCTAGCTGCAACAGACAAGGCAGTAGAGAAGCTGCAGAGATGGTGTAAGGGGGTGCTTTCATGTGTGGGGCGGGGGGCTCTGTGGGCAGTCAGGCAGTGTTTCAATGGAACTGCACTCTGATGGCTTAGGTCTTATCAGGTGGGACATCTACACAGTGCTGTCTCTCTGGAAGGTTGGGTAGATATCGGATTATTTTGTGAGGAATAAGTTTTACGACGTAGGTTATCTCTTTGTGGGACTGGCTATCTATGAAAGAGGCAGGCTTGGTTCACCAAGGGTCAAACATTTGATGGTCTGAGCCTGCTCATTAAAAAGTGGGATTCTGGGATTAGAGAGATGGCTCAGAGGCTAAGAGTATTGGCTGCTTGTCCAGATTTGATTCCTAGTGCCCACATGGCAGCTCACAACCGTCTACAATTTCAGTCCCAGGGAATCCAATACCCTCTTCTGGCCTCCTCAGACAGTGTACACATACGGTGTACAGACATACATGCAAGCAAAACACCTCTACTTATTCAAAAGAAAGAATGAAAAGTCATTCAGAATGCCCCAGTCTCAGTGGCAGAGCTTGTGAACTTTGGAATCTGGTGAGCTTTATGTTTTCATTAAGTCATACTTTCCCCCTTCCTACGTGTTTTGTTAGTTTTCTTCCAGTTCCTGCAGTTGTAGATCCATCTGGGCCTTGCTTTGGAAGCACCTGGAAAGATCTTATAACTGTACAAGCCTGAACCTTACTCTAGCAGGGCCCAAGAATTTCTTTTCAGGCCCCCACTCCCTGACAGTGATTTTGATTCAGCCAGTACATGGACTAAGCTCTAGAAGTCGTTAAGATTTCATGGGAAGCAGGGAATTGTACAGGCCTGCACTCGGGAGTTAGAAGCGAGGATACTTCCAGGACTTCCTCAGCTAGATAGCAAGACTAAGTAAGGTAGCCTGGGTTACACAGGATCCTGACTCAAAACAAAACAGACTTAGCGAACAGGGCGCGGCCATTTGGGGTGATTAGGGAAGGATGATTGATAGTGTTCTATCAGGGACTTCCCAGAATCCTAAAGTCGGCTCTCTCAATTGGGATCCTACGTTGGAATCTCCTGGAGAGCTCTGGAAAAGTGTTGGGAGTTGGGTCTTGTTCTCAGTGGCTCTAATTTTAGTAGTCTGAGTGGGGCCTGGGTGTGAGAGTTACACCAACAGTGGGATCCCAGGAGGGCACAGAGAGGCACACCGTTCTACTGCTTCCTTTTTCTTTAGAGACTTCTGGGAAGGAGCCTACCTGGAACTTCTGGAAGTACCTCGTGGCCCCAGATGGAAAAGTGGTGGGGGCTTGGGATCCAACTGTGCCCATGCAGGAGATCAAACCCCGGATCACAGAGCTGGTGGCAAAGCTCATCCTTCAGAGACGGGAAGAGTTATGACCCGGTTCCCGCTTCTCCACCACTCCCACCCCCTCAGCAAACTCAAGTGGTGCTTCACAGGCAGAGAGCCGGGCTTCTCGTCTCTTCACTCACATAGAGGAAAAAGTCTAAGACTTGGATGATTTGAATCCAAGAGCAAGGAATAGCAACTCCTGGCCAATGAGAGTTCTGAACAGCCAATCGTCGGTCAGTAGGCCGCCAGCCAAAGGAAACACGGCCAGGCTATGAGAAGCCCTGTAGAAGGGTATGAAGCAACCATCTCCTAGCCAGGTTCTGTAAAGGGGAGCCAAGTCTTACCTCACAGGAAGGTTGTGAGGATTAGCATCTAATACCTGTGAACGTGCCTGGGGCAGTGCTAGCCAAAGAGGAAGCGTTCCGCACATGTTCTCTGCCTATAAACAAAGCATTACTTGTGATAATAAAACTTGAACTCAACACAAATTTCTAGCCAATGGAATTCTAGCCAAACGTGGTTGTTGTTGTTGTTCTCTGTTCCTGTGTGTATTATTATCTAATCACAAAAGATGCAAGTTCTTGGAGTGGAGGGGGAGAAGGGTAGAGTTCCGATGCTTGCACGACTCTGGGTCCCGTTGTTCCCAGAGAGGCAAAAGGAAAGGCACAGAAAGAGAGAGTGTGCTAATAAAAACCCAAACAAGGGCTGGAGTTGGCTCAGCAGTTAGGAGCACTGGCTGCTCTTCCAGAGGACCCAGGTTCAATTCTCAGCACTCACATAACAGCTCACCAGCGTCTATAATGCAGTTGCAAGAGACCAGACACCATCCGTCACACAGGCATCCATGCAGGCAAAACACCAATGCACTCAAGATGAAAATAAATAAACCACTTTTTTAAAAACTCAAACAATACAGATTAATATAAAATAAAAGTAAACGTTAAAAGCTTCCAGCCCTTCTAATTTTTTTTCACTCAAGCTAACATGAATGCTCATAAAAATGTTCTGACCAAACATACACTACAATAAAAAAATAAGTAAAGGGTATTGTAATTTAAATGTGAGCTGTCCCCCACAGGCTATGTACCTGAACGCTTGGCGCTCAGATAGTGGCACTGTTTGGATTGAGGGTGGGCAGGTTGTGGAGCCTATTATATACGGGGCAGATGTGTGGCCACAGCGGCAGGATTTCAAGCAGGATTCCAGCGGGACTTCAGGCTCTTCTTCCAGACTGCTCTGGTAACATGACCCCAGCCACCCCACACACAGGAATCAATCCTACCACTGGTTATGGTGGGCTGATATTCCCTGAAACTGTGAGCCAGGAGAAATCTTTTCTCCCTTGAATTGCATTAGCCAGATCACGGCGGGAGAAACGTAAACAACGCAGATACGAATTTGCAGACTACAGATGATCAGTAAGGATTCACATGGCAGCTCCTTTGGGTGGTATGTTCTCAGGGAAGGCATCTCGGGCCCTTGCCCACCCAACTGGGGCCAAACTAGGACCAGGCCTTATTTCCTCGTCAAGCTGCACCTAGAGTTTTCAGAATTTTATTTTTATTTATTTATTTATTTTTTAGACAGTGTGTCTATGTAGCCCTGACTGTCCTGGAATTTTCTATGTAGACCAAGCTGGCTTCAAACTCACCGAGCTCCACCGCCTTCCTTCCAAGCGTTGGGATTAAAGGGGTGTGCCACCACACTTGTCTCTAAGAACATTTAATAAGCAAGCTGGAGCCATGATTCAAGGTTTGCTTTTCTTCTCGTATCCCTGAGGCGGGAGAAAGTTGAATTGTTTAATCCACAAGTTTGTGGACATTGCAATACTTACAGAACACAAAAATCTCTTATAGAAATCTGGGACTTGTTGATTAAGCCAGGCTGGCTGGCCAGTGACCCTGGGGATCCTCCTGTCTCTGTCTTCCATGACTCATGCCTGACTTCCTGCGTGTATGCTGGGGACCAAACTCAAGTCTTCATGTATTTTATCAACTGAGCCATTTCCCTGGCCTCATCTTGCTCCAGTTAGAAATATGATCTCCTTATGGAGTCCTAGCTGGCCTTGAATTTAAAACCCCCTACCTCAGAGTCCCTGGGGCTAACTTCCCAAATTCCATATAAAATGCCTGCAGCGTTGAAAAACCAAGTTTTTAATTTTTTTTTTTTCAAAATGTAGACTGTCAGAGGGATAACACAAATTTTCCTTTTGTCTTTTGAGGAGGCTTGTATTAGGGGTGTGATATGTTGAAGGCTGTTACGCTGTAGTGCCAAGTCGGTGTGAGGAATGGAGCAGACCTTGTCTCAGTATCCTCCCACGGTGGGGCACCAGCGCAGTGTGAGGGGTCAAAGTTTATTCCGATGGTTTGAGTTCTGTTGCTTGTGTTTTTTTGTATTTGTTTTGGGTTTTTTGTTTTGTTTTGTTTTTTGTTTGTTTATTTGTTTTGCCTTTTCAAAGCAGAGACAGTCTGCACTAAGGAAAGTCTGGGCATGGATTTGACTCCAAAGGGCTAGTGCCCAAATAGAACCACTCTAGTGGGAGCGAAGATGTTCTAAAGAAAGACATCATGACTTTTGCCTACCAGACTCCTGAAACAATGGACTCCAAGAAATTGGAAGTCCCCGCAGTCTCATGCTAGTAGAAAGATAAGATGGGGACCCTCAGCTAGAGGGAAGTATGTCCCTCAGAAAGAGATTTCACGTAGTATGACAACTTGTCAGACCACCTTGCAGGAGAGACTAGCACCCAGGCAATGATGGATGGGTAATGGGTGGGACCACCCCGTGACTGGAACTGTTTAGTTATACCTACATCTTGCTTTCTATTTAAACCTAAATCTTGCATCAGGACCTTGAATGTGAACTTAGGGAAGGGTCACTGGACTTTGTTCCTTTTCCCAATGTGGCCATATTGAATATACATGGTGACCAAAGGAAAAAAAAATTTTCTCAAAAGTTATGAGTCCCACTGACAACTCTATACTTCTCATTAGACACGTATTCCTATAGACTTTACTAGCTTCCGGGTGGCTCCACTTCCTTCCAACATACATGAAACTCTTCTTAGGAAAATGCCATTTTAAATCTTCATTAACTCTCACCTTACCCATTAATTAGCCATTATCTGCCAACATCGTGGTTTTCAATTAATCCCTTGCTTATCAATTAACACTAGAGTAGTTGATATATGATTATCTGCTAGCGGTTTAATTATCTCCTAACACTGGCTTATCATCTAGATACTTATTCATTAGGCTGTATTACATGACAGTTCAGTTACATGCTAAGCCCTAATTATTAATCAATACTTTAGTAACTTGCTTTGAACATGTTACTGATACTTTAGCCATCTGCCATTAATTTAGAGTATGGTAGTCCTCCCTATCACAGGAGCTTGGTGAGGCAGAACAGAAACACCAGGACAGCTGTGGAAACATGGGGAGAGGGAGAGAGTCCTCTCCTTCTAGCCTGGGCTGAAGCCTCTACGCAGCTGACAATCTAGGACTCCAGCACAATCACACTTGATTAAGGTTTTACTTCTTCCCAGCTAGAAACCTGCAATGTTCTGAGAATCTCACCAGAAACTTTGTAGCAAAAGGGTATGACCCAACCCTTGCGCAATCCCAGTGGCTCCTGCTTCTACTTTATCAGATTGTAATCCATCCAAGCCACCTCCAGAGCCACCCTATAAATTCCGTTTATCAAACCGAGAAAGGCTGGGAGATGGCAAAGTGGATAAAGGAACTTGGTACCAAGCCAGGTAGCCTTCGTTCAATCAGAAGGTGGAGAGAGAGAAATGACTTCCCCAGTAGTCCTTTGACTGCTTCCCATGCGCTATGACACACGTTTGAGTGAGTGCCTGCACATATCGAGACACACACACACACACACACACACACACACACACACAGGGATCACTTTTCTTTTTTTATGAGACAAGGTCTCACTATACGGTCCTAGCTGGCATGGAACTCAGTGTTTAGACAGACTGGCCTCAAACTCACCGAGATTCCCTCCTGAATGCTAAGATTAAAGAGGTGTGCAATTTGCCATGCAGTGATGGCGCACACGTTTAGTCCCAACACTCAGAGGCAGAGGTAGGCAGATCTCAGAGTTTGAGGCCAGCCTGGTCTACAGAGAAAACTCCAGGAAAGTCAAGGCTATACAGAGAAACCCTGTCTTGGAGAGAGAGAGAGAGAGAGAGAGAGAGAGAGAGAGAGAGAGAGAGAGAGAGAGAGAGAGAGCGCAACCTTTGAGACGCCATGAAGATGGTATATGTAGCTGATGCCAGGACACCTAATTGCAACTCTCCCTTGAGAATGCCATGCCCATGTGGGTAGATCTTATTCTTCTTCCATGCACCTCTTTCTCTTAACCCTTATACTTAAAACCTATACTTAAATATCTTTAATAAACCTGGCTCCATACAGGCTAGTCCTGGAATTCCTTTCTGGGTCAAAGCCAAGGATCCGGTTTTACCCGAGTCAAGGTCTCCAAAAGGTTATGGGAATTTCTCAGGCTGCTTCTAGTAACAGCGTGGAGCTGTGTCTCCAGGTTCCCGTCACCACTGTCACTAATGACCACAGTGGGTACCTGAAATTACAGATAGTACCAACCCCTACATACTCCATGTTTTTCCTATATATACACACACCTAGATAAAGTTTAATTATAAGTTAAACACAGTAAGAGACTAACATCAATAGCTACTAATAGGCCATCATAATATACTGGAATAGAAGTGTTTTCTCCTTCTGTCTCCATCTCTCCCCCCCCCCCCCCCCGCACCCCCCTCTCCTATCACTAGACAAATAGAACATATAGTATTGATGCCCTAGTCACAAGTTGGTTACACTGTGGAGAGAATGGACCAGGATTTCATCGTGTAATCACAACAGGAATTTAAAAATTATGAATCAGAGTTTAGCATGGTGGCATACGACTTTAATTCCAGTACTCAGAAGGTAGATGCAGGTGGATCTATGTGAGTGTGAGGCCAACATGGTCTACCATAGCAAGTTCCAGGACAGCCAGGGTTCCGTAGTGAGACTGTCCCAGAAAAAAAATAAATTATGAATTGGTTGTTCCTGGAATTTTTCGTTAACAATTTCAGACCACAGTCCACCACAGATCACTGAAGTGTTGGAACATGCAGCTATAGATAAGAGCACTACTGTAGATTACCAGCCATGGACTCTGGTTAGTAGTTTTTTTGAGTGAGGGGTCATTGATGGCTGCAGCTATGACGAAGGCCTTTGTCTTTTGTTGAATTCTTCCAACGGTAGATGGTTTTCTTGCCACATCAGCGCATCCTGTGTTCCATGCTCATTACTACCTGTGACTTTGTCCTCAAGTTGGACAGATGGATGATGAAGGGAGTAAGAGTGGACAGTCAGGGGACTCCCTGGAGTGTTATAGTTAGGGGAGATACTCACTCGTCAACAAATATTTTTTGAGCTCTGCTTAGGTGTCAGGCTCTTGCTCTGTTCTTAGGGTACATCAGTGAACAAAACAGGCACATTTCCAGCTGTGCAGAATTTAGAGAACAGTGGTAAAGACAAACAATTACACCGATTATTTCATAATTACAACTAGGATAAGCACCAAGAGCAGGGAGTCATGTGAATGTATACAAGTGTCACTTGACCTATTCTGGAGTTCAGAGAACACCTCTCTGAAAAATGACATTAAATCTGAGAACTCTAATTTACAAAAGGATTAGAGATTAAGGTATGGAAGTCCTAAGTGGATGGAGTAGCTTGGGCCAGAGCCCTTGGGAAGAAAGGTGTTGGCTTTGATGGGGCCAGTACTGCCTGCAGCTGAGTGATAAGAGCCTGGAAGGTAGTCTGCCAGTTCAGGAAGGTCTCTGTGATCTAAGTGAGAACTGATAGTGAGCTGAGTCAGCATGGCGGAGTCTGTCTTCCACAAGAGTCCTAATCTAAACACAGGAAGTAAACTCTGGGACGGAGGAAGATATCACTGGGGGAAGTAGAGCTACTCTGGGGGCCTCTTGGAGCGCAGGTAATCCTGGAAACACTGGAAGGAGGAACATCCAACAGGACCAACCTAGGGATTGCTAGAGGAGACTGCTAATGCCTGAATCCTACAAATCACCTCCTTTCACAATCCTGGGTCCCACTGAAGTGATTTTTGTATTGGACATGGTCCAAAGGCCACGTTTTAAGAAAAACTGTCTAGGGTATAACGAAACAAACAAACAAACAAACAAACAAACAAACACAGTAGACCAGCTTCCGCTCTTCCCGTAGCTCCACGAGCTCCTGTGTTTTGGCTTCATTTATAGTTTCTATCACTTTGTGACAACACAGATGTACCTGCTCTAAGAGTCATTTCACCCTTTGTAAGAGCCAGACCTTTGCTCTGCTATGACTTCATCAAGGGTCCAGGCTGACTGACTCTGCCATCCCTAGGATATTGCCATCAACAGCATGGCCCAAGACGGCTGCCCATCTCAGCCATATTCCTCCTGTGCTGTGTCTTATCATTTAAAATTCAGTCACCTAGCCACACCCTGCTCACTAGAATATCAAATGTTTATCCGGTGTGGTCATTAGTGGTACAGGCCTGTAGTTCCCAGCACTTAGGAGGTGTAGGTAGGAGGGTCAGGGATCCCCTCAGCCTGGGATACATCAGAATGAAGGAACAGGAGAGAGACCCAGAACAAGTAAAAGAAAAACGCAAGGGTTTTATTAACGCAGAAGGGGAGAACAGACTTTGAGGAGGCAGGGACAAGGGTCATCTGTACTCCAAACCTTAACACCCTTCAGATCTCCTCCCCTTTTCTTCCTGAGCTGCTTGGTTTTAGTTGAGACTGTTTACTGCTCTCGCAGCAGCTAAATCTGCATCTCAACCAAAGACAGAAGCCACAGAAGAGGCTGAAGAGGGAGGGACTAAGGGAGATGTGGGCATTCACCACCCCTGGGGCTCATCTCCTTGGTCTCTACTGCTCCTCCAACCTATCTTTCCTACCACAAGGCGAATGATGTTCTAGAAAGCACAAGCATAGCCCCATCTCCTCCACTGGACTGTGACCCAGAATGCCTGCTGGGCTCTTTCCCAACTTCTTTCCATTGCTCAAGAGGAAATTCTCCTTCTTGCCTTAACATAGCTCTGTGTCTTATCTCTAAGGTACTCCAAGCACAGCAAACATCTGACTCATAGCAGGTATTCAAAACACACTGGGGGTTGGGGGAACGAGATGGATCAGCAGGTAAACGTGCTTACCACCAAATATGATGACTGGATTCCATCTGGGACCCACACAGTGGAAGCACAGAGCCAACTCTAAACATGCACCATGGCATGTATGTGCCATGTATTTCTTCCTCACACAATATATATAAATAAATGTAATTTTAATGTTTATAAATGCCATCCCCCCACACACGTGGGGTATGTTGGCTCATGCCGGTATTCGTAGCATTCAGGAGGCCGAGGCAAGATAATTAATTGCTTTGAGTTCAAGACCTCCAGGGTTACATAAATCCTAGGCCAGCCTAGGCCATAGAATGAGACTGTCTCAAAACCAAAAAGCAAAGAGTATTTGTTTGGCCAACTGCCCTTGTTGTTATCCATGTTTCTAAATGTCCTTGTACCAGCCAGGTTTCCCTAAGACTTGAATCCTCCCACAGAAGGGTTGAGGGCTCTCGGTCAGAGGCCCTTTCCTCTTAGTACCTTAGACCCCAAGTATTCTCTGGGTTGGGTGTAGTTCAATGGTAGAGCAACTGCCTAGCATGTGCAGGCCCTGGGTTCGATCCTCATCATCACCAGAATACAAACAAAAGAGAACCTGAGTAGTCTCCTCTTATCCATGAGCAGTTGAGCCGGCTCACTGTTCTCTAGAGGGACTCTCAGAAACACAAAAGACCTAGTATTAGTGTGCCGTTAAATTGCATGTGACATTAAAATGCATTCATAGGAGCCAGGTGGTGGTAGCACATGCCTTTAATCCCAGCACTGGGGAAGCAGAAGCAGGAGGATCTCGGTGAGTTCAAGACCAGCCTGGGCTACAGAGCAAGTTCCAGAGCAGCCAGGGCTACACAGAGAAACCTTGTCTCACAGGGGAAAAAAGTATTCATAGGTTAATACTAGTTCTCAGGAGGCAGAGGCAGGTAGATTGCTGAGTCTGAGGCCAGCCTGGTCTACAGAGTGAGCTCCAGCATATTTGCAAAGCAAACTAACTAACACCAAATCATCCCTCCAGCCCAGAAGCCATTTTCCCAGAGTATTCACACACGCCTGTGTCTCACCCTTAGGAAAAGTCCAATTGCCAAGCAGCAATTAGAATCTGCAGTAGTGTGATCCCAAATCCTTGCTTGTCCTCCTGTCTCCTGCTTCCTAGGTACTGATGACATGGACAGAGTCAGAGGGGGCTGAGGACCAGAGACACTGATCCTGAGAGAGGGTCAGATGATCACCCTGGGGCCCAGAAGTCTTGGAGTAAGTTACAGAAGTGGCTGCACCCAGGCTGAGAAAGAACCAAACAAAACTGCTTTGTAACCTGTAAAGTGCACCACTCAAGTCTAGATCAGGAAAGGAGAGAGAAACATACAGGACATACAGGACAAATTCCAGTTTCTGTGACTCCTGTCTGGGTCCTTCAGTGATGTCCCTCCATATATATCTTTATATATATATAATCTTTATGTATAAATGCCTATTGGGCTGAGGAAAGGGCTTAGCAGTTAAGAGTGCACACTGCTCTGTGGAAGACCTGAGTTCAGTTCCTAGCACCCACATCAGGATGCTCACAACCGTTTATAACTCCAGCTCCAGTGGCTCCAGCAACCTCTTCTGGCTTCTCATGGCTACTTTCCAAGGTCATACTAGCTGGCTCAGACAGGTCCCACAGGAGAAAAGAAGCATTTGCAGAAAACCCAGGATTAGAGGCATGAGAGACGATGGCCCGGCAGTTAAGAACATGCTCTTGACAGCTCTGCTTTTCCAGAGGACCCAGGTTTGAGTGCAGCGCCCACATGGCATCTCACAAGCACCTGTAGTTCCATCTCCAGGGGAAGCCAGTGCCCTCTTCTGGCCTCTGTGGGTACCAGCTATGCAAGTGGTGCACAGACATACCTGCTTACACAATGGCCGTCCTCATACAATTTAAAACATTTAAAAGAAAGAAAGAAACCCAGGGTTCATCAACAAATGACAAATTTTTATAAAGATATAACAAATTGTTATAAAGATGGCTGGCTGATGCTGGGCGGTGGTGGCGCACACCTTTAATTCCAGCACTCGGGAGGCAGAGCCAGGTGGATCTCTGTGAGTTCGAAGCCAGCCTGGTCTACAGAGTGAGTTCCAGGAAAGGCACAAAGCTACACAGAGAAACCCTGTCTCGAAAAACAAACAAACCAAAAAAAAAAGATGGCTGGCTGATCAAGAGGACAGTGAACGACCCTGCAGAGCTTGATGAGAGAAGGAGCGTTATGTGAAATCCGCAGAGGCATGAACTCTACATGTACCAGGACAGCTACAATGTGACATCCTGCCTCAAAAAAAAAGAAGTGATAGCCAGGTGTGGTGTTGCAAGCCTTTAATCCCAGCACTTGGGAGGCAGAAGCTAGCCTGGTCTACAGAGTGAGTTCCAGGACAGCCAGGGCTACACAGAGAAACCCTGTCTTGAAAAAAAAAAAAAGGCAAATGGGATGACTAGAAATTAAAGGCTTCTGCGACCGATCAAGGTAGTACACAGCTGTGACTCCAGAACTCAAGAGGCAGAAACAAGAGAGACTCCCAGTGTTCAAGCTAGTTGGGTCTACATAGCAAATTTTGGGCCAGTCAGGGCTACATAGCAAGGACTTTGCCTCAAAAAATAAAAACCCAAACCAAGGAAAAACAAGTGTTGAGGATGAGAAGAGAGAGGAGCCCTTATTCTCTGCGGGTGGGAATGTAAACTATTGCAGCTGCTATGGAAATTGCTATGGAGTTTTCCAAAAACAAAAACAAAAAAACAAAAAACAAACAAACAAAAAACTCAAAACAGAATTAGCCTATGACCCAGCTAGACCACTCCCAGATATATGTACAAAGAGTTGTTAAGTCAGCACACCACAGACATACTTGCACAACCATATATATTGGCACACTATTCCTACTTGCCAAGATATGGAACTAGTCTAGAAGTCCATCCAAAGCAAAATAGGCTGAGGACCTGGCTTAGCAGGTAAGGACACTTGTCACCAAGCCACACAATGACCTGAGTTCAGTTATCAGGACCCACGTGGTGGCAGGAGAGACCTACCTCCTGCAAGTTGTCCCCTGACCTCCACATGTAAGCCATGGCCCATATGCCCCCTAATTCCCATAAAACAAAAAATAAATGTAATTTTTAAAAAGGTCGATAGATAAAGGAAATGTAAAATATACACACCATGGAGTTTTTGTTATTGTTATATTTATTTTGAGACAGGGTCTCACTATGTAGCCCTGGCTGTCCTGGAATCTGATATGTGGACCAGGCTGGCCTTGAATTTTCAGAGAGCTACCTGCCTCTGCCTCCCAAGTACTAGGATTAAAGGCGTGTGCCGCCAGGCTTAGCTTGTTTTTAGACAGGTTTTTATGAATCTCAGGCTGGTTTCCAGTTCTTTATGTAGCCAAAGATGACCTTGAATTCCTGATTTTCTTGCCTCTACCTTCCAAATCCCAAGGCCTCAGAAAGACAGAAATTGTTACACATATAATAAACAGATTTCTTACTGTTTATTGCTGAGTTGTATTTTTTCTTTTTTTTTTTTTTTTGGTTTTTCGAGACAGGGTTTCTCCGTGTAGCTTTGCGCCTTTCCTGGAACTCACTTGGTAGCCCAGGCTGGCCTCGAACTCACAGAGATCCGCCTGGCTCTGCCTCCCAAGTGCTGGGATTAAAGGTGTGCGCCACCACCGCCCGGCCCTTTTTTCTTTTTAAAAATAATTTTTTTTGGGGGGGGTATTTTTCAAGACAGGGTTTCTCTGTGAAACAGTCCTGGCTGTCCTGGAACTCACTCTGTAGACCAGGCTGGCCTCGAACTCACAAGGATCTGCCTGGCTCTGCCTCCCCAAGTGCTGGGATTAAAGGCGTGCACCACCACTGCCTGGCTAAAAATAATTTTTCAAATTTTTTTATTTTATTTGTACGAATGTTTTGCTTGAAGACATCAGATTCCTTGGAACTGGAGTTATGAATGGCTGGTCTCCATGCCTAGCCCCACTAGAATTTTATTCAGCTGTAAAGAATGAAATTATAGGGGGAGGCTAGTGGGGAGCGGGAGGAGGGATGAGAAGGGGATCTGTGGTTGGTAAGTAAAATGAATTTAAAACATTTTTTTAAATAAGAAAAAAAAAAGAATGAAATTACGTTATTTGCAGGAATACACCTGGAATTGAAGAGCATCATGTTAAACGCAATAATTCAGACTCAGAAAGACAAATATTAGGGTTGGAGAGATGGTTCAGTGGTTAGAGCACTGGCTGCTCTTCCAGAGGACTCAGGTTCAGTTCCCAACACCCACATGGTAGATCATAACCAGCCACAGCCATCACAGCTCTAGTTCCAGAGAACCCAATATCCTCTTCTGGCTCTGGCTGTTCTGGATGCAGACATATGCACAGACACACATACATGTAAGAAAACGTAAGTAAATCTTTTTAAAATAATATTAATGAAAAAAGAATGGCTAAAAAATACTGCAGAACTGTGGCTCTTTTTTGTTTGTTTGTTTTTCAAGACAGGGTTTCTCTGTGTATCTTTGCACCTTTCCTGGAACTTGCTTTGTAGACCAGGCTGGCCTCAAACTCACAGAAATCCGCCTGCCTCTGCCACCCAAGTGCTGGGATTAAAGGCGTGCGCCACCACTGCCTGGCCAGACCTGGTAGTTTTAACAGCAGAACTGGTTTGCCCAGGGATTGTTAATCTCCCTTGATTGTGACTGTGGTCATCCCCAGCAACAACCAAGGGGAAGTGGTGGGGCGAAGGGTGAGAGGCTGTTTCTTTCCCCTGCCATTCTTGGGAGAATTGGCCCCTGAGCCAGGTAGCCAAGGTCAGTAGCGCAATTTTGAATATCTCACAGAAAGTCTCAGTTATCTTGGCCACTGCTCCAAAGCAGAGACAGAAAGTGACCCAGCTATGTCACCGGAGTACCAGCAACTTATTAGCTGTCTACCCTTCAGCAACTTACTAGTCCTGTGCTGGGGAAGTCTTTCTGTATGCTGTGAATATGCCTGGATCCCACTGAATAATAAATAAAGCTGTTTTGGCCTATGGCAAGAAAGCTTACAACCAGGAGGGAAATTCAAGCAGAGATACAGAGAGAAGAAGGGCGGAGTCCAGGGAGACGCCAGCCACCACCACCTAAGTAGCAACAAGATGCCATCAGACCTGTAACGCCAAGGCCACGTGGCAACATATAGACTAATAAGGATGGATTAATTTAGATGAAAGATTTAGCCAGCCAGAAGCTGAAGTCATAGACCATACAGTTTGTAATTAATATAAGCCTCTGAGTGATTATTTTAGAAGCAGCTGTGGGGCCTCAGGACTGAGAGGGATTTGGTTTTCCTATCCATAAAGTTGGTGCATGATTGGTGGGGGAAGGGGAGTGTCCCAAGATGTATGTGTGAGAAAGAGAGAGAGAGAGGAGGCTATGGACCATTTTTTCCTTTTAATTATTGATATTTATTTATTTATTATTTATTTTTGGCTTTTCAAGACAGGGTTTCTTTGCACCTTTCCTGGATCTCGCTCTGTAGACCAGGCTGGCCTTGAACTCACAAAGATCCACCTGGCTCTGCCTCCTGAGTGCTGAGATTAAAGGCGTGTGCCACCACCGCCCAGCTTATTGACATTTTATTTTATTTTATTTTATTTTATTTTTTTTTTTGGTTTTTCGAGACAGGGTTTCTCTGTGTCGCTTTGCGCCTTTCCTGGAACTCCCTTGGTAGCCCAGGCTGGCCTTGAACTCACAGAGATCCGCCTGGCTCTGCCTCCCGAGTGCTGGGATTAAAGGCGTGCGCCACCACCGCCCGGCTTATTGACATTTTAAATGCATTATTTTATAACATATACATACATTTTTTGCTGTTGTTTGTTTGGGGAGTGTTTTTGTTTTCTAAGACAAATTTTCTCTGTGTAGCCCTGATTGTCCTGGAACATGTTCTGTAGACCAGGCTGGGCTTGAACTCAGAGATTTGCCTATGTCTGCCTCTCAAGTGCTGGGATTAAAGGCATGTTCCATCCCCAGCTCCTTTTTTTTTTTTTTTTTTTTTTTTTTTAGATAAGGTCTTGCTATGTAATTCTAGCTGGCTTGGAATTTGCTGCACCCCACCTACCTCTGCTTTCTAAGTGCTGGTATTATGGGTGTACATCATTACACTAGCTAATTCTTTTTTGATGAAGAAAATGGCACTGTACAGGTTGTTGTGAGGAGTAAAGGGACAATGGAAAGCAAGTTAGTTCACAGTTGGTTCTCAGTAGGTGTGAGATCCCTGCCCATCTTCTTCTCTGTATTCTCCTAGACTCTTTTCCCTTCTGGCGATCAGAGACTTTGGTCCACAGACTTCAGCTTGGGAGGGAAAATGGTACAGAACTCTGATGGCCACATGGCTTTGGGAAAGTCATGTAGCCTTCCCAAATCTCAGTCACTTTGTCTGCAAAATGGGAAAATAAGCACCTAGCTTAAAAAATGTTTTCAATTGGCAAGATGGTTCAGAGGGTGTGGCAGTTTGAATGTAATTGGCACCCAAACTCAGGTAGTGGCACTATTAGGAAGTTTGGCTTTGTTGGTGTGGGTATGGCCTTGTTGGAGGAAGTATATCACTGTGGGGGTGGGCTTTGAGGTTTCCTATGCTCAGGATACCACCCAGTGTCTCAGTTGACTTCCTATTGCCTGCAAGATGTAGGACTCTCAGCTACTATTCCAATACTACATCTTCCTGATAACCGCCATGTGTAGTAATAATGGACTGAACCTTTGAAACTGTAAACAATCTACCCCAATTAAATTTTTTACTTTATAAAAGTTTCCATGGTTATGGTGTCTCTTGACAGCAATAAAAACCCTAACTAAAACAGAGGATAAAGGTGTTTGTCACCAACATGCCTTTCATCTCTAGGACCCATATGATGAAAGGATAGAACAAGCCATGTGCACCATGGCACATGAGCATGCTTACACACACACACACACATACACACACACACATACACAAATATATACTTCCTCGCATACAATAAGTGAGCAATTAATGACTTCAGAAAAATATTATGAAGAAATATAATGGGTGTAACTAAGAAACAAATATTAAGGAAGGAGGTAGACCATAGAAAGATGATTTTAACCCAGGACCACAAGTGCACAGAATCTTTGGATGTAGTGAAAAAGTTCTGTGAACTTGGAGGGGGAGTACGTCCTTGATAAAACTTGCCTCCAACTGGACTCCAGCACGTCTAGAATGCAAATAAGCGTCAAAACAAAAGCACAGCAGTGGAATCTACAACTCTGTCACTATAGAAATGACCTCAAAATTACAGTGCTTCGTCAACTCTGCAATCTCGTTGACATTTTAAACAGCAGGATTCAATGGCAATTCAATGCAACTGGCAGCCTTTATGACCCTAAATAATTTCTTCTTTGCTGTTAAAAACATCACTATTAATAGAGGCCCATATGCTTCTCCAAGAATCCAAAGGAACTCTAGGCCAGTCACAGGACCACTCCTACCTGGACCCCTGATGGATGGCTGTGTGACATTGTGCTTGCTTCTCTCAAGGGCAGAATCCTTCTCTGGGTTATTAGGAGAAAGAAATTAATTCTTGACTGGCAAAGGGTTTGGGGAATTAATGTCTTCCCAGTTTTGCCAGCTGACCATGTCTCACAGGCCTCACTCCTCCCCAAAGGATTCTCCCTCCCCCAACCCCCTCTTCTGGTACATCCAGGTCAAAGTGCACCTTCTTCAGTCTCCAGTGATCCCAGCTCAGAGCAGCTTTTCTGGAAATAATAACAATTCCTCTTGGTTTTGAGGTGCTGGCGATAGACTCTGGGGCCTCATGCATGCTGGGTAGATGATCTACCATTCAGCTGTACTCCACGCCAAAGGTAAGTGTTTGTTCATTGTTGAGATGAGTTTGGTTTTGGCAGGCTGGTCTTAAACTCCTGGGCTCAAGCAATCCTCCTGCCTCAGGCTGCTGAATAGCTGGGACTACTGGCACATGCCCTCAGATCTGGCTCCTTTTTTGTTTATTGTTTTTTGTTTACTTCACAGTAACCCTCAAAGCCATCCCTCTCTCAGAACCCTTCCCTGTTGCCTTACATAGCATTCCTCCATGTCTACAAT
Source organism: Peromyscus eremicus (assembly GCF_949786415.1). NCBI lineage: Eukaryota > Metazoa > Chordata > Mammalia > Rodentia > Cricetidae > Peromyscus > Peromyscus eremicus. Next base: position 122,822,807 of record NC_081417.1, on the reverse strand, counting down.
CCCTGCATCCCCTTTCCCTGCATCCCCTTTCCCTGCATCCCCCTTTCCCTGCCCAGTCCTGTGTTGATTCCTCCACTGACCCCTCCGTGATGAATCCTCTCTGATTCCTCCACCGAACTGTCTCTGAAGGACAGGCCCACATCTGAGCCTTCCAGGTACCCAGGTCAGAGGTTTGGGACCCAACAGCCTCAAGGGAGCTGCCTTAGAAGATAAAGGAAAGGAAGTACAGGGGAAGCAGAGAAGGAGTCAGCTGAGCTTACATACCCAGCCCCCTTCAGATCCGTGATACACACACACACACACACACACACACACACACACACACACACACACACGCCCGCGTGCCCCAGAGCAAAGGGGAAGCATCGCATTGACTATTTCCTACTGTCCACTTCTGTGAAAACACACAGCTGAGGCTCTGAGGAACTGGATAAAAGATCTTCTGTCTACCCTCTCAGGGTACATTGGGGAAACCGAGGGTCTGGATGCTCCTTCAGACAGGAATGAAAATATTGCTCTTGTAGTCTGGAACAAGTTGTGGAGGCTGGCAGCCCCTAATTGAGGTAGGGAAAAGGCTTGTTCCTGGGACAATTGCCCTATTGTCCTTGGCCAAACAGCAGGGAGTGCTAACTCGGGGGGGGGGGGGGGTCAGCATTGTGGGTGAAAGAGGGACCAGGAGAGGAAAGGAAATGACAGGTAGAAATGAGCAGGGTGTGGTGGCACGCACCCGGAATCGCAGCATTTGGGAGTTGGAGGCAGGGTCATCAAGACGGCAAGGCCAGTGTGGACGACTGGAGGCCCACTGGAAAAGGGTTTGCTGAGAGCCAGCAAGACAGCAGGGTTGAAATCCCACGGGCTCAGGAGCCTGTGGGAAATAAATGTCTTGTCTCTGATCCTCAGCTGCCGTCTATACAATGAAAATCCCTGGTCCTCAGGTTGCTTTGCCAGTTAAATGAATGGAGTAGTGTATTCATCATCCCAGAGGACCTCACTCTGCCTGTCTCCTGCGTAGCACACAACCTCCCAGACAGAGAAGGGTCCTGGCACCCGGGCACGGTGTTACCTCGCTCAGGCGAGGTCCTCAAATGTCCACCTTGCCTCCCTAGCCCTGGAGTGCTGCCTGGGCTGCTAGGGGCAGGTCACGCCTAGGACTGGGGCCCCGCGCGCTCCCCTGCCTCCGCGCCCGCGCACCTGGCCGCCGGGTCCCGGGCGCCCCGTCCTCACCGCGCGCCTCCGCGCCTTTCGCCGCGCCTTTCTCCGCGCACCTCTGCCTGCGCGCCTCCCTGCCTGCCCGACCCCCGTCTCTTTCCTAGGCTCCGCTGGGTCTCCGGCAGTCCCTCGCTCGCCTGCCGTCCGTCTGGTGGCCCAAGGAGGCGCGATGAGCGGCGCCTGCTCGAGCTACGTAAGCGCGGAGCAGGAGGTGGTGCGCGGCTTCAGCTGCCCGCGGCCGGGGGGCGAGGCGGCCGCCGTCTTCTGCTGCGGCTTCCGAGACCACAAATACTGCTGCGACGACCCGCACAGCTTCTTCCCCTACGAGCACAGCTACATGTGGTGGCTCAGGTACAGGCCCTGGCCCTAACCTCACCTCGAACCCTTCTCCCGTCTTAACCCCCTCTCCCACCCGCAGACTAGCCTCTAGTTAAGGCTTCGCTTTCACCTAAGCGCCCATCCCGCAAATCATCCTTTCTCCTCATTGCCAATACTGACTCTGTGCTCACTTTATCACTAACCCACCGCACTCTTGACGCCCCACCTCAACCCTTCCTTCATCCTGACCCCAGCCGTTATTTGGAACAGTGCTTGAACCTGACCAGCACTACCCCCAAACGCTCACTCTGCCCCTACTGTGAACCTCATTCTTCCATCACCCTCAACCCAATTCCAAATCACAAGCCAACCCTTGCCCTAACAGCAAATGCTATCCCGGACATACAGAGGAATCTCAAACTCTACCCTTAGTCCTCACACAGATGCACCCATCTGGGGGCTGTTCCAGATGCCGGCCCCAATCCCATCCCCAGCTTTATGAGCTCCCTGTGACTACCCCAGTCCTGACTGTCACCTGCCCCATCTTCCTCCTCAAACCTGCCTGTGCCCCCTCCTCAGCTGTTTTCTCACATACTGACTTCAGGAAACTCTAGTCTAGACCTACATCCAAACCACGACCTCAAACCTTCGTCCTCACCTGATGCTGCATGCCAACTCCATCTCAGTCCAGCCTCGGCTTTTTTCTTCCCTCTGACTCTCTCTACTGGGCACCCACGTGAGTCCTGGAGATGTACCCTATGCTTGCGGTCAGGGCTTCCTGCAAGTCCAGTGTGACACGGCGGCATAATGTCACAGCAGAGGCCAGCTCTAGCCATTTTAATATAAAGTGTGGTCTGGTTGGAAACACTTTGGTTTCTGGCTGTTCAGGGACGGGGTTGCTCGGACCAGCACCGACAATCCTGAAACCTAAGTATGGAGTTGAGCGGCGGCGGTAGGTCTTAATCCCTGAGTCCCCAAAGGCTTCACCCAGAAAGTAGAGCCTGATCCTCAACCTGCTCTGGGAAAGGGGTAACAGCAAAATTGGAATGGTCCATGGAGAGTTTTCTGTCCCTAACAGTGTAGGCGCAGACTGTGTGCTTTCTGGGTGGGAAAAGAGCATCATTAGCTGCTGGAATGTCTCTGAATCTTTCTGTCTCTTTATCTACCAGTGGGGAAAATGACCTATCGCTGTCCCGATTTCTGACTAAGGCAGAGGCAAGGACCAAAAGAGAGAAGAAAACAACTTGATATATGCCATTTACAACTACAAAGTTTGCCTTTTCTAAGGTGTTCAGTCTGTAATTCTAAAACATTTTCTGATGACCAGGATGATATCATATCCTGCACATTTGTCTGCTGTCTAGAAACCCAAGGAATCATAGTAACTCATTTTCTGTTCCCATGTATTCATCCATTCACTATAATCTTTGCTATAGGGTCTTTGTGCAAGGCGACGAGGATACAAAAGCCAATTATTCCTTGCAAAGAGAAACATCCATTCTTGTTGTGAGAGTCAAACCCAGGGCCTTGGGCACATCATAGACAAGTACTCTAACACTGAGCACATCGCCAACCCTCCCAGTCTATTTAGAGCAGTGGTTCTCAACCTTCCTAATGCTGTGACCCTTTAATACAGTTCCCCCCAACCATAAAATTATTTTCATTGCTCCTTCATAACTGTAATTTTGCTACTGTTATGAATCATAACGTAAGTATCTGTGGGTCTTAGGCGACCCCTGTGAAAGGGTCAGGCCCCACGGTTGAGAACCACTGACTTCAGGAGGCAGCGCCTGTACCTGTGTAAAACAGTACAGGACCTGTTGAAGTCTCACTGTGTGCTTAGCACAGAGCTGAGAGCTGAAGGGAGATGCTTGCCTTTGAAGTGCAGGAGTGGTGTGGAGCTTTGCCTCTGTTCAGAGCCTGGTGCAAACCTCGGCTCTATTACGCCAGCTTGTGAATTGGAACAGTTGTTTAATCTCGTGGACTCTTCTTTCTTAACTCTAAATGATGGTTCACACTTGTAATCCCAGCACTTGTGAGGCTTGAGGCAGAGAGACTATGGGTGATGTTGTGGCCAGTTAGGGATATGGAGTGAGTTCCAGGCCAGCCTTGAGTACCCAGTGAGATCCTGTCTCAAAAAGTTAATATAAAATTTAGAGCAGTATTCATGCTTGCCTCATAGAAGATAGAATGTAAGGAGGGAGTGAAGTGTGTGTATTGCAAGTTTAGGTGCTCAATGCATGGAGTAGACACTCAGTAGGAAAGAGTCCCTTTCACACCTGTAAGTGTGGGACGCAGAGCTCAGAGTCTGACAATGAACCTGCTCTTCCTTCGCTACAGCAGAGGACATGGCTTAGGATGGGTTCTGCGCTCCCGCACATACGTAGCCCTAAGACAGCTCACCATTTTATAGATGGAGAGACTTAAGAGGGGTTGTTATTGGGAGTACCCCAGTGAGAAGTGGCAGAGCTGAGATGACCCCAAACCCAAGACTTGTCCTGTTCAACGACTATCAGGGCCCTCTCTGGTCTCTTACAGCTGACATACTCAGCTCTCTCCAAAACATACACTGACAGCTGTCTTCTGGCTACTGTGCTATCTAAGATGCAGAGATGAGTGGCCCCTGAGCCCCTGGCTGGTAGTCCTTTCCTCTTCCATCACTTCCCGATCTACTCACATCGTTTGACCTTTCCTGTTGTCTTGGAAACTCTCTCCCGGTGGAATGGTTTTGTCACTAAAGTGTAGTAGCTTAGACAGGTTTCAGTGGAGAATTGGATAGGGAGATCTCTAAGGTCAGGTCCTGTGTCAGTGTGACCCCAAAAGCAGCTGAAAGGTTCCAGGATGTTAAGTGACTTCCTGGGTTCTTTTGTGTGTGGGTGTGCTTGGGTGTGGGTGTTTTCCATGTATATATGTAGCTTGAGTATTCCTGACTGGCCCACAGTCAGGACAAATCTCTCTCACCTGCCAGTCCCACAGCCGCTCAGACCCGACCAAGTAAACACAGAGACTTTTATTAGTTATAAACTGTATGGCCATGGCAGGCTTCTTGCTAACTGTTCTTACAGCTTAAATTAATCCATTTCCATTAATCTATACATTGCCACATGGCTCGTGGCTTACCGGCATCTTCACATGCTGCTTGTCCTGGTGGCGGCTGGCAGTGTCTCTCTGACTCAGCCTTCCACTTCCCAGCTTTATTCTCCTCCTTGTCCCGCCTACACTTCCTGCCTAGCCAATGGCCAATCAGTGTTTTATTTATTGACTAATCAGCAACACATTTGCCATACAGAACATCCCACAGCATATATATACCTGTGCACCATGTGCACACGGTGCCTGCAGAGGTCAGAAGAGGGCATCAGACCCCGAGACTGGAGTTACAGATGGTTGTAAGCTGTCATGTGAGTGCTGGAGATGGAATGCTGGTCTCTGGAAGAACAACCAGTACTCTTAACTGCTGATCCCACTTCCTGGATTCTAACACATGGGTCATAAACATCAAGACAGTTGCTAAGCATAGAGCTGAGAGTCCTCAAGATGAATAGTGTGCCCTGAGCTCTAAAACAATTCCCCACGTGCTTCTGACAGAGCCCCATCACTGCGGCATGGAGACTTTGTTTTGTTCCAAATTTCATTTGGCCCTTTTCATGAAATTTCTTTCTTGCAAGTGTAAAAATCTCCAGGTAAGCACTGTATCCTTTGAGAGAGTTTGAAGGGTGGAAAAAAAAAGCCATCTTTAAAAGCTAACCATCTCAGGAAGAAAAGACATCCCGTGGAGAAGCAGCTGGTATAACTACACCATCTGGCCCAGTTACCAAAACCTCCTTCCATCTTCTTTCTGCCAGGCTGTGGCAGAAGGCGAGCTGAAGGGCAGAGTTGGTGGCCAGGTCGTGCCAACTCCATGTCACCACACTTAGGGCCACCTGGTAAGATAGGAATGGTCACGAATGAAGATCAGAAAAGCAAGCGGTATTTATGGCAGGATCAGGATTCAAACCTTGAAAAGTACCTGATCTCGAAGCCTGCTAGCGAGTCCAGAGGCCTCTAGTTGGGTTTCTGTACAAACCAGGATGCTGACTTCACGGGAAGGCAGCTCAGTCTGTCCTGTGCATATCTCTTCTCAGGAGGAACTCACCCCCTCTGGAGGTAGGGCCTTCCCCACTAGACAGCTTTGATCACTTTAAGCTCATCTGGTACTGACACCAGGTTTCTCCCTCAGAGCCTTCTGTCTTGTCCCCTTCTCTGTATCCTCAGTCCCCAGACAGAACACCGAGGACAATGCGTTTCAGAGGCAGCATCTGCTTCCTAACTCACCTCCAGTTAGGGAGGCATCCTCCAGTCTTCTCATCCATTCCACAAAGGTTCTCTTTTAGAGGCCACTTTCCCGACCTGGTGCTCATAGATGTCACCCATAAACAGCGAGCTCCTCGTCTGCACACAGGCCCACCAGCCGGTAGTCCCGTGAACAATAAGTATATCTCAAAAGAGAAAACTAACTACTGGATGTCTTTTTAATGCATGCAGGTACACATGCGTACATGCATGTGTGGAAGCCAGCAGGCAACCTCAGATGTGATTCTCAGGAACGCCGTCCCCCTCCTTTGAGGCAATGTCTCTCCTTAGCCTTGAGCTCACCAGTTAAGCTAGACTGGCTGGCCAGTGGGCCCCAGGGATGCTCCCGATTCCATCTTCGCAGTGCTTGGATTACAATTGTGCACACCACATGGATTCTGGGTATTGCACTTGAGTTCTCATGCTTGCAAGTCAAGCAAGCACTTCACCTAGTGAGTGTAGAGGACCAGCCCCCACACTTATTTACCCCGGGGACTCTTGAGGAATGAGGGATAATGAGGAGACTTAGTTAGAAATAAAGAGGGGAGAGAAAGAGAGAGAAAACACAGGATAGACTCGGGTGGCCCTGGATCCTTATCCACCGGCCCAGAACTTTATTCCAAAGGGTTAGTTATAACAATGCCAAGGGCTGGAGCAAAAGACCTCCCCCTTGCTAGTTACAGTCACCTGGTACCCAGGCCTATGGTCCAATCAACCTCTTATGCAGTCCCGCAGGGTACAGCCACTAGGAAACCTAGTGGGCTCCAAGAAGTGAGCTATCTCCCTGGCCCAAGATAACTGTTTAAACTATCAACAAGAACTAAAAAAACCACATAACCAATGTGGGAAATGTGGAAAAAGACACTACAAAAAGATACAAAAGAAGGGAGCTGGCGTGTGCTGGTTTGTGCTTAAAGCTGAAGAGTTGATGGCAAAGAGGTTTGGTGCTCTTTTGGTTTGGTTTTTGAGACAAAGTCTCTCTGCACAGCCCTAGTTATCATAGAACTCACTCTGTAGACCAGGCTGGCCTGAACTCACAGAGATCCGCTTACCTCTGCCTCCCAAGTGCTGGGATTAAAGTCGTGTGCCACCACCCCCAGCTAAGTAGTTTTTTTATGGAAAGTGATCCCAGAAAACACTGATAGAGGGTGGGAAAATGAGACAGAAAACACTACGAATAGGTTACGTTATCAACAAGTCGCTCCGAGGTAACCAGCTCTTCACCTCTGCCAGTCAGCATGTGATGTATTCCTCAGAGTTACGGAGGACATAGGAGCTGGGGACGTATACACCACTGTGGTTGAGGGCAGGTCAAGGGAGCGAAGCGTTAATTATCCTGGACTCCTGACTTATTCAATGAGCAGAGTTTTGTTCTGGGTCTAAGAAGTCCTGGAGCAAAGAGCTACAGATGCTGGCGATTGAAACTGTACGGATATTCCACAATGACAGGACCCAAGGGGATATGGCCAGGACATCTACAGCCTGCATTATACTTAGAGATAGCTCAATAGTAGTTTGGTATGTTTCCCGCCAACCTTGTGTTTATGTATATTTATTTAGTTAAGTTTGGCCTAAGCTTTGTGTCTGGTATTGTCTTGCTATTTTCACTTTATATCCTCTTGTAAGAATGTATTTATATGTGTGTATGTGTTAGTACATGCACATGTAATTGGCCGGGGAGCACACACGTGTAGAAACCAGAGCAAGACCCCCGCTGATCTCCCTCAGATACTAGCTGGGAGTTGAAGCTGATTCTACTGCTCACTCTCTGCCTTCCCAGGCCCCAGCACTCAGCCCCCTGTGGTCTTCTCTCCCCAGCATCGGAGCTCTTGTGGGACTCTCCACAGCAGCAGTGGTCCTTCTGGCCTTCATTGTCACTGTTTGTGTGCTCTGCTACCTGTTCATCAGCTCAAAGCCCCACACAAAGCTGGACCCAGGCTTAAGCCTACAGACAACAGGTAAGAAAGAAGCTACGTGGTGTCCTTATGGCGGGGGAGGGGGTCCGGGTGCGGGAGTGCATACTTTTTGTTGTTGGTTTTTTGTTGTTTGGTGTTTTTGTTTTTGTTTTTGAGACAGGGTTTCTCTGTGTAGCTTTGGAACCTTTCCTGGAACTCACTCTATAGCCCAGGCTGGCCTCGGAACTCACAGAGATCCGCCTGCCTCTGCCTCCTGAGTGCCGGTATTAAAGGCGTGCGCCACCACCGCCCTGGCGTGAGAGCATCCTTTTAATCCCAGCATTTAGGAGGAAAAAGCAGGCAGATCTCTGAGACTGAGCCAGCCTGGTCTACAGAGTGAGACCTGTCTCAAAGGCGGGGGAGGGAGAGATAAAGGAGGAAAGTGAAGGAAAGGGAGAAATGAGATCTAGAACACTCAAAGGAAAGGGAAGGGAGAAATGAGATCTAGAACACTCAAAGGAAAGGAAAGGGAGAAATGAGATCTAGAACACTCAAAGGAAAGGAAAGGGAGAAATGAGATCTAGAACACTCAAAGGAAAGGAAAGGAAAGGGAGAAATGAGATCTAGAACACTCAAAGGAAAGGAAAGGGAGAAATGAGATCTAGAACACTCAAAGGAAAGGAAAGGGAGAAGTGAGATCTAGAACAATCACCTTCTGACTGTTCTGGAACATCGCATTCCTCAGCAGGTCTGTGAACTGAGCATTTCAGACCCAGACTTGTGTGCTCAGTCCTCAGGAGTCTCTCCTGCCATCAGCTCTCCATTCTCAGAATTTATGCATGGATGGATTTTTCTAAGCTGGTGTTTTCATTCTAGCCTTAGGGGATGCAAACTGATTTCCATATTCTCCCAAACAAAACAGAGCTACTAAGACAAACTTGCCGTTTCTTAAAAATCAACATTTAATCAGAAACCGAATACAGGATTTTATTTTTCATAATCTGCTGTTCTGGCTACCCATTCCTTCATGAGCCCTGGCCATTGAGAACCTCAAAGGGGACAACCAAGAAAGTGTTGTCTTTTCCTAAGTCCATACTGCACATTTTATAGCCTCTGACGAGGAACTGTGAAGGATCCTAGCCCGTGCTAGCCAAGTTCTCGGTACAGTTCTCAGGACTGTTGAGTGAGCAGCAGCCAAGGTGGGTGTTGTCTCACTTCACAGGCGCAAGAATCAGGGTGGAGAGAAGGCTGGAGACTTACTCAAGGAGTCCCGACTGACAAACGAAATCAGGTCCAGCCCATGCCTTACCTCCCAGAGTCACGCTCTTCTGCCCACTAAACACGGGCTGTGCAAATGTGTAAATACATTACTGCCTGATACCAACGATATCAACTGTAATTAGTGTTAAGTCGGTGAAGAGAATGATGAGGTGAAATAGAGGCAGGAAGCCAGGATGGGTGGGCAGTGGGTACAGGTGTGGGCAGGACTCACTGAGACCTGTGTAGTAGAGGGGTCACCCCTGGGGGTGCCATAATGACTAGGGCCAGCGAGGTCGGGGAGGAACTCAAGCAGCAGAGACAGGCGGCGAGCATCAGGCAGGTAGGAGGGCAGGTGGGTAATTCCTCGGTCTCAGAGGAAGATGGAGAGCGCTAAATGCTACCATTTGTAAGAGATTAATTTTCTAACTTAAAAAGGCAACAAGCAAGGCAGAGGCAGGCAGATCTCTGTGAGTTCGAGGCCAGCCTGGGCTACCAAGTGAGTTCCAGGAAAGGCGCAAAGCTACACAGAGAAACCCTGTCTCGAAAAACCAAAAAAAAAAAAAAAAAAAGGCAACAAGCAACAGCCCTAAACCCTTCCAGGATCCTGAAGATGGCTGAGAGTGGAAGGGTTCATCTGGTTCCCTGTGGAGTCAGGAATAGGAAAAAACCTGAGCCGAAGACAAGCTGACCAATTTACCTAAATCAAAATCAAATGATAAGATATCATAGGTAAAGTTAAAAAAACAATGATGGGCTGCAAAGATTTTGTGTGTGTGCACAAGCATCTGTCCTCATAGCAATCCTGTTCTCAGACTATATATTTTTGAACTTGCTTACCTACTAAAATGTATTTGTAACCTCGAAATCAATACTTGAGGCACTTATGAGGTTATTACAGATGTGGGTATGTACAGAGTAGCAAACATTGGAGGTGCACATGTCCCAGATATCGTCAATCAAGGCTACGCTCTGTAAGCATGTATCCTCTTTGTGTCTGTCTAGAGCCATTTTATTCCATGTTTGTGATGTTCACTGATGGCGCCCTGTTGAAATGCCTGTGGACACAGTTCTGAAGTGCCGTCTAGTGCCCTCGAGCATAAGAAGGTACGCTTTGTGAAGAATCCAGGGTGCTAAATGTCTGACATGAGGATTTGAGTTAAATACTAATAAATCAAAAATATATATTAAATCATGGGACTAGAGAGATGGCTCAGCATTAAGGGTACTGGCTGCTCTTCCAGAAGACCTGGGCTAGATTTCCCAGCACCCAGATGGCAGCTCACAACTGTTTATAACTTCAGTTCCAGGGGAATCAATACCCTCTTCTGGTCTTCTAGAACACCTGGCATGCACATGGTTCATAGACATACATTCAGGCAAAACACCCATACACATAAGGATAAAAAAAACTTTTTTTTTTTTTTTTTTTTTTGGTTTTTCTGAGACAGGGTTTCTCTGTGTAGCTTTGGAGCCTGTCCTGGAACTCACTCTAGCCCAGGCTGGCCTCAAACTCACAGAGACCCGCCTGGCTCTGCCTCCCGAGTGCTGGGATTAAAGGCATGCGCTACCACTGCCCGGCTAAAATAAACATTTTTAAAAGAAACACATATTAAATCAGGTGTCTTTAATCAATGGCACATGAAAGTTAAGTTTTGATCGTTTGTCAAAAATGTCATGGCCAAAGACACACAGAAACCTCATCTTATATTCTCCCTAGAAGACAGAGTCTCATATAGCCCAGGCTAGCCTGGAACTCACTATGTAGCCAAGGATGACCTTGACCTCCTGATCCTCCTCCCTCCAACCCCAAGTTGCCACCAAGCCTGGCTTAGCAGTGTTTTAGTATTTGCTAACTCGGTGTTTGTGGGGACTTTATAATACATAAAATACACTACATAACTCCTGTGGATAATCGGGACTCACTGCATGTAAAATACGACAGGGCTGATATCCAGAACATAGAAACACATCTTTAAACAAACGAGAAAAGTGTAATCATAATTAAGAATAAAAGTCCAATATAAGCCTGGTGTGGTGGCACCTGCCTGTAAAACAGCCCTTTGGGAGGCTTTGCTGGGTGGTGGTGGCGCACACCTTTGGTCCCTGCACTCCAAGCAGAAGCAAGCTTGGTCTCTGAGTTCAAGGCCAGCCTGGTCTTGAACAAGTTCCAGGACAGCAAGAGCTACACAGAGAAGTCTTGTCTTGAAAAATAAATAAACAAATAAAAATAAAAAATAGATTAAAAAAAAAAAGACATAGGAGGACCAGTAGTTCACCGTTGCCCTTGGTTACATATCAAGTTTGAGGCCAGCCTGGTATCCTGAGACTATCTCACACAAACAAACAACCATAACAACAACAAAATTCACAATCCACACGGAGAGATTATCAGTGTAATAAGCAGAATGCAATTTAAGAATGACAGACCAGCCGGGCGGTGGTGGCGCACACCTTTAATCCCAGCACTCCGGAGACAGAAGCAGGTGGATCTTTGTGAGTTCGAGGCCAGCCTGCTCTACAGAGCGAGTCCAGGACAGGCTCCAAAGCTACATAGAGAAACCCTGTCTTGAAAAACCGGAAAAAAAAAAAAAGAATGATAGACCTTTTGAACTGCTGAGATGGTTCATCAGGTAAAGCCACGAGCTGGCAAGCCTGACAACTGATTTCAGTCCCTGAAACCTGTGTAAAGGTAGGAGAGAACTGACTCCGTAGAGTTGTTATCTCACACACACACACACACACACACACACACACACACACACACACACACTAATAATTTTAAAGAAAGTAATGATATACTTGAAAAGGATCTCCAGGAGATGTGATACCCTCTGAGGGTACTGTGCACACACGGTGTGCCTATACATGTACAAGCACACTAACAAACACATGAAATAAAAAGAAATAAAACACTGACGGAAGTTCAGAGATGGTTCATGTTAACAGTGAGAGAGCTGGAGGGAAAATGGGCAATATAACATGATGCTGGCAGGAATATAAATTGGTTCAAGGATTTGGCAATACCTTCTTACGCTAAAAACATGGATGCCCTGTAACTCAGTAGTGACGTCTAATGGTCCATCCTTGTGAAATAATTCCTTTAGATGAAGACAAGTACAATAGATATCAGGACAGCCTGGTTTCCTGTCACAGAGGAAACCAACTAAAAGCTCATCAGTGCAAGGAGCTAAGTAAACTGTGTGCAGGGCTAATAAAGTACCGTGGAGGAGCTCCAGGGCTGAATCCTCCCTGAAGGGACTATCAGGTTTCTTCTGCGTGGTCACTGGGCAGGGTCAGCTATGACCACTTCTGTTACGCAGGTGAGGACACTGAGGTTCAAAGTCTCCTAGTGAGGGAGTGACTGACCAGCTCTATCTCCACCTCCCTTTACCCCTGTTGCTGAGAAAGGGAAGCCCCTTTTGCGTGCCAGATACTACTCTTTGAAACTGCACATGTACCCTCTCATCTGATCTTCTCCACTGCCCAGTGAGATGAGCGTCACTCACGTACAGCTGTGACAGCCAGGTCTTAGAGATGCTGGATGAACTGCCCAAGGGCTCACAGCTTGTAAATTGTGTTCCTGGGACTCTAACGTGTCTCTCTGCCTCTCAAGCCCTGTCTCCATGCCCGGACTGTGGCGGCTCAGGGTCTTTCTATCCCTGCTCCCACCCCAGCCTTTCTGGCTTAAAGGTCATATAGTTCATTCTTGACAGTATAGATGGAGATCGCCTTCCTGCTTCTCAGTGTTCAGTGACAAGTCAGGTTATTTAGTAACCAAGGTTTGGAACAGCACATGATCTTTCTTTTTGTTTTGTTTTTGTTTGTTTGTTTGTTTGTTTTTTAAAGATTTATTTATTTATTATGTATACATGAAGAGGGCATCAGATCTCATTACAGATGGTTGTGAGCCACCATGTGGTTGCTGGGAATTGAACTCAGGACCTCTGGAAGATCAGCCAGTGCTCTTAACCACTGAGCCATCTCTCCAGCCCCGATCTTTCTTTTTGTTTCTCACTTTTTAAAGATGCAAAGTGCATCCACTGACTTTTTACTAACTGATTGCTTTTGCCTCTCTGCCGTTTGCACAAGTCCCTAGGTCTATCGTGTTGCCCTTCCCTTCCCTCCGTACCCACAGCACCAAGCCGGAAGCACCTGAGATGGGGTACAGACCCACCGTTTGCATTTACCAGATCTTCTCCGCTTCAGAGACTCCCGCTTCCAGGTGCTTGCTGTCTTGCTCTTCAGTAAGACAGGAGATCATGGCTCCCATTTTACAGGAGAAAAAGAGCAAGACTTAGCAGTGGAAGTGACCAAGTCCTCAGATAGACCTGTGTGTTTGGGATGCCAGCCAGATCTCCCAGGCTTTAGAGTACAATAACTGTACTGTACGTGTGTGTGTGTGTGTGTGTGTGTGTGTGTGTGTGTGTGTGTGCGTGTTTACCTCTCTGATGGGGCAAGAGTGGTGTGACAGGTCCTTGGCAAGTGGCCATGAAAAGGCCACTTCTGACACAGCTTCCTTCCCATAACTAGGGTTCTGCCATCACCCCTGTCCCACCCCATCTCCCAAACCTGCACTAGAGATAGAACTTTTCCTCTCTCCCTCCCTCCCTTCCTTCTTCCCATTCCTCCTGTGCTGGGGGTCTAATGCAAGGCCTCACACATGCAAAGCACATGTAACTTCCTTAGTGGAGTTCTTTGTGAGGAACCAGCTAGATCAGAAGGGTGACTGGGGTCCTGCTGTGGTGTTCTGCCCCGGGCTGGGGACTTCAAACACATCACACTTAACTAGCTCCACCTCTCTGGCAGGTGGTTGTTAGTGACTCTGTTTTGAGACCATACAGGTGGAGTGAGGACAGAGATGATATCCCAACTCAAACCCATTTAATAAACCCAGGAAAATCGGAAGAAAAAAAATTAAACAAGCATTTTGCTCTCATTTTCTTCTGGAAAGAGGTCATTAATCAGCCATTATCCCTGAACCCCCACGGATCCAGAAACCAGTTCTGAAACAGGAGGGACGCCGGAACCCTGAGAGGATCAGTCTTGCACTTGAGTCCCCAGACTAGCTTGTGGTCAGGCCTTTGCCTTTCAGGCCACAGACAGTTCTCTACAACAGCAGCCCCACACACTTCATGGTGGCTTCTGTTGGTTAAATGGCGCTGCTCTAGGCTGGCCTGCGGTGGCCATGCTGAAGAAGGAGAGTGCTGGAGGAGGAGTCACAGGCCATGGTTACCTTTTTAGAGCTTTATTGGGAGAGAGGGGGGAAGAGAGAGAGGGGGCGAGGGGGGAGAGAAAGAGAGAGAGAGAGAGAGAGAGAGAGAGAGAGAGAGAGAGAGAGAACAGACGGAAGGAAGGAGCAGAAAGGAAAGAGAGGGACGCACAGAGGGCCCATCCGCTTTTTAGGCTGGGACGCTGTCCCAGGCTGATGACATAATTAAGGACAGAATCCTTACAGCTTCCCCCACCACTGTCCTCCCATCCACCCCCTCCTCTCTGAGGGCTCAGTCACTCCAGATCCCACTGCCGTTTGATTAGGCATACTTGGAGTGACACCCGTGAGTCACAACATCAGTCACAGGTGTCAGTGATAAATTAGTCTTGACTCATCTCCAAGCAGGAAAGAACCTTTCCAACCCCGACTGGGCTGATCACCACCACAGGCATATCCTAAGTTCAAACTGAGGACTTCAGGGAATAGGGTCTGATGACAGAGGTCTTTGGAGAAAGTTGGACATGTGCCCTGGATCTAATATTGGTTTTCTACTCTCATGGCATAGTTCCTCTGTTTCTCTCTCTCTCTCTCTCTCTCTCTCTCTCTCTCTCTCTCTCTCTCTCTCTAATCAAGCCAGGGTTTTATTAAACCAATCCAAGTGACACATCTTCACAAAATACAAAATAATTTATTCCACAATAACTGAACCTGGAGCTTGCTGCCATTTTTTTTTAAAGCTAAGTTGGCTGGGACTTGTGGTCCCTTCTGTCTCCACCTCCAACAACTTAGGATGCAAATATGGGCGCATATCTGACCACACCCAGCTTTTTTTTTTTTTTTTTTACATGGATTCTGGGGATCCAAACTTAGTTCCAAGGCTTGCACAGCAAGTATTTTAGGGGCTGGAATCATGACTCAGCAGTTCAGAGCACTGGTCCTCTTCCCGAGGACCCTGGTTCAACTCCCCAACACCATCATGGCAGCTCACAACCATCTGTAACTCCAATTCCAAGGATCCAACACCCTTTCTGAACTCCTATTTATAAACCAACCAACCAACATGCCTTAAATCTCAGCACTCAGGAGGCAGAGACAAGAGAATCTCTGAGTTCAAGGCTGACCTAGTCTACAAAGTGAGTTCCAGGACATACAGGGCTACACAGAGAAACCTTGACTTGGGATGGGGGGTGGTGCATGCCTTTAATCCCAGCACTCAGGAGGCAGAGAGAGGCGGATTTCTGTGAGGACAGGGTCAGCCTGGTCTTCAGAGCAATATCCAGGACAGCCAGGGCAGTTACACAGAGAAACCCCATCTCAAAAACAAAAACAAAAACGTGACCATGGGATGTAGTGACAGGAAAGAATGGCCAAGTGAGCTTCCTTCCTGACTCGGGAAGAGGAGAAAGAAGGCAAGTCAAGGGGGAGAATGTGATGAGAATCGTTTGTTTGGTTGGTTTGGTTTTTGAGTCAAGATCTCACTCTGTAGCCCAGGCTAGTCTCAACTTTTGGGGATCCTCTAGCTTATGCTCCCCAAATGCTGGGATTACAGAAGTGTGCATCACACAAGTCTATAATCTGTTCTTTTTTTTAGATTTATCTATTTTATTTTATGTGTATAGTGTTTTGTCTGCATGTTTATCTGTTCACCTCATGCATGCCTGGTGCCACAGAGGTCAGAAGAAGGCAATGGATCCTCTGGAACTGGAGTTACAGACAGCTCTGAGCCACACCATATACGTGCTGGGAATCAAACCCAGGTCCTCTGCGAGAGCATCACGTGCTCTTAGCTGCTGAGCCATCTCTCCAGCTCTTAGACCAAGAGTTGAGACCCTTCAACTCTTTTGGGGGTCAAACAACCCTCTCACAGGGGTCACCGAAGACCATCAGAAAACACATATATTTACATTACTATTCATAACAGTAGCGAAATTACAATTATAAAGCAGCCATGAAATCATTTTATGGTTGGGGGTCACCACAACATGAGGAACTATATTAAAGGGTCACAGCATTAGGAAGGTTGAGAACCGCTGTTCTAGACTCTGTTCTGTTTGTTTGTTTGTTTGTTTGTTTGTTTTCGAGACAGGGTCTCTCTGAGTAGCCTTAACTGTCCTGGAACTTGCTCTGAGGACAAGGCTGAGCTTGAACTCAAAGATCTGCCTGCCTCTGCCTCCCAAGTACTGGGACTAAAGGCGTGTGCCACCACCACCTGGCCCAGCTAGACTCTGTTCTTAAAGCAGAGAACAACAGATGTTTTTACAAACAGCCAGGGCTCCACTACATGCTGACTGTGTAACATCTAGAAAATGGACTTGTAATTTTTAAATGGCTTTTAGCCTTTCAAGGTTATGGTGAAGGCCAGCTCTTTCTCTCCTAGAAATGGCGTCCCTTACTAAAGAGAAACGTGGGCAGTTCCTACTGTGTGATGTGTTGTAGTGTTAAATATTTGTTGTATGAATGGTACAGTGAAGTGTTCAGGTCATCAGCAGAGAAACTGGCCAGGAGTGTGACACTGATAGGTAGAAGGGACTGCAGGAAGACAGCACCTCATATTGCTGTTTTTCAGGCTCTAAGAAGATGTCACCTGACCATCACGGTTTGAACACAGCGATCACAATGGAGGGATCACACTCTCCCAGGCAGAGTTACTCTTTGAACTCACAACTGGAAAGCAATGAAAGGCAGGCCATGGGCCCCAGAAGTCTCCTCCAGCGCCACATTGAGGCCACAGTGACCGCTAGCAACATTCCAGGCAGCCCTGAAGAGGCCTCTGTCCCTACCCCGACCCATGTGGACTAGTTCCTTAAACGTCCAATAAATGTCTCTACATCATCCCATCTGGAGTCTTTTTTTATGAAAAGGTGGGAGTGGGGATGGCTGAGGAGACGTTGGAGCCTAATGGATTAAAGCAGAGCTTTTCCCAACAAAAGCACCCAGGTCTTGGTATGGACCCAGCTGTATTGCTAGGCCTGACCAACTTAGGACCAACAGAAATTAGATGTGAGTCATCTCTTGGGAGTGTGGTCGTAGCAATACCACACAATCCAAAAACCTGAGTTTGTGGAGACTCAGAGAGCCCTTCTGAGAAGTCCTGGTCTTTATGTGGTTCCTCTGCCCTAGAGTAGGTGTACGTAAAAGTCCCTGGGATGGAGATCCACGCTTAGAGGGGAAATCTACCTGTCCATCACTCCGCCTGCCCTGGAGTGAGCTACTTGATGAGGTACAGAATGAGAGGGAGTACAGTACAGGGCTCCACCATCAGAGTTTCTCAGCTGGATAAAAGAATGAATGAGGGGGGGCTGGTGAGATGGATCAGCAAGTCAAGGGACTTGCAGTCAAGCCTGATGACCTGAGTTCGGTCCCTGGAACCCACATGACCGAAGGAGAGGACAGACTCCTCCAAATCGTCCTCTGACCTCCACACTTGCACTGTGGCCTGTGCGCAAGCACACACACACACCCACCCACCCACACACACACACACACACACACCCACACACACCCACACACACACACATACACACACACACACACACACACACACACACACACACTATAATATTTAAAGTAAATGAGCGAGGAAAAGAAGGGTTATGACACCAAATAGAGGTCCCACAAGGTGGACTGAGCCACTCAACCCAAGTGAGCGACAGTCCTTAAATCTCCCTGTGCCTCTAGACTGTCATCCAAGCCACTTGGGATGCCCAGACAGGAGGATCGCAAGTTCAAAGCCAGATGAGACCCTGTCTCAAAACGAAAAGTGGAAAATAAAAAAGGCTCAGCGGGGGGTGGGGGTCAGGGAAGATGGCTCAGTTCCTAAAGCTCTTGCTGTACAAGCACAAGGCCCTGAGCTCACACCAGAACCCACAGGAAAAGGCAGATGGTGGCTTGAACTTGTAACCCCAGTGTTGGGGAAGCAGAGACAGGTGATCCCCGGAGCTTGCTGGCCGGACAGCCTAGCCTACCGAGTTCTAGGTCCAGGCCAAGAGAGACACCCTGTCTCCAAACAAACAAGACAAGGGGCTCCATGGTTAAGAGTTCTGGCTGTTCTTCCAGAGGACCCAAGTTTGATTCCTAAAGCCTACATTGAGTGGCTTTCCTGTAACTCCAGCTTCAGGGAAGTCAACACCTTCTTCTGGCTTCCATGTGCACCGCACAAACACATGGGGGAAAAAAACTTTACAATTATTATTATTGTCTTAAAAAAAACACACACACACACACAAGCCGGGGAGTGATGGCACACGCCTTTAATCCCAGCACTCTGGAGGCAGAGACAGTCGGATCTCTGTGAGTTTGAGGCTAGCCTGGTCTACATAGTGAGTTCCAGGACAGACAGAGCTATGTACAGACCCTGTCCAAAAAAAGA